>NC_141160.1:18537857-18693809 GCF_053477565.2 Lygodium microphyllum | reverse complement strand
AGAGAAACAAGTTACAACCAAAAAGCAGAAAATGTATCTTCTTGGGTTATAGTGATGAGCAAAAGGCTTACAAGTTATATGACCAAGAGGCAAAGAAGATCATCGCGAGCCGTGATGTGGTGTTCAAGGAGGAGCCGCATACAGTGGAGGAGGAGAAGGCAAGGTCTTCCACTTTATCATCAAGCGAAGAAGTAGTCCACTATGAACCTGTCCCGAGAGCTATCCCTATCCTTAAGGAGGAGGAAGCATCATCTTCAGATGATGAGGAAAAAGTTCACCAACCTGACATCACCCCACCGGAAAAGCCATTGCCGCGCTGGGTGAAGCAGCTCTATGACCACAATAATCCTATGCCTGCATCTGTTGAGGAGAAGGCAGACGGACCAAGGAGGTCTCAGAGAATAGAGGAGCAAAGGAGGGCTTCTGCTCACATAGTCAACATGGCCTTGATGGTTGAGATTATGAGAGAAGTAAAGGAGCCAACTGACTTAGAAGAAGCACTTGCAGATCCATCATGGAAGGCTGCTATGCAGGCGGAGTATGACAGCATAATGAAGAATGACACTTGGGAGCTAGTGGATCGGCCAGCAAAGCGGAAGATTATTGGCACCAAGTGGATCTGGAAGGTAAAGTACAAGGCTGATGGTACCTTAGAAAAGTACAAAGCTAGACTGGTTGCCCAAGGATTTTCACAAGTTGAAGGGTTTGATTTTCAAGAGTCATTTGCCCCAACTGCCAGAATGACCACTATTCGCACGGTACTTGCAGTGGCTGCCCACAAGAAGTGGCCAGTGTACCAAATGGATGTTAAGTCAGCGTTCTTAAATGGTGACCTCAAGGAGGAGGTGTACGTGGCTCAGCCACCAGGGTTTGAGGCCCCCCATTCTGAGAACGAAGTGTGTAAACTGAAGAAGGCATTGTATGGGCTGAAACAAGCCCCCAGAGCATGGTACCAGCGGATAGATAGGTTCTTTTTAAATCTAAACTTCAAAAGATGTGCCTCAGATGCTAACTTGTATGTTTACAGGGATGGTAAAAAGTCTGCAGTGATTGTCCTATATGTGGACGACCTTCTTATTACAGGTGACTATGAAGATATGATCAACCAAACTCGAAAGGCTTTGAGTTTTGAGTTTGAAATGACAGACTTGGGCTTGCTGCACTATTGTTTGGGGATTGAAGTCTGGCAAGAGCCAGGAAAGATCTTCATCTCTCAGAAGAAGTATGCATGGGAGATCTTGAAGGCATTTGGCATGACCGAGTGCAAGGAGATAGCTACACCTATGGAGGTGAATGTAAAGTTATCCGTTGAGGATACATCAGCACTAGCAGACATTGGGAGGTATAGGAGGTTGGTCGGCAGTCTAATCTACTTGTGTAACACCAGACCAGATATCAGTTTTGCTGTTGGTGTTTTGAGCAGGTTCTCAAACAAACCTCATGAGAGTCATTGGAAGGCTGGGATGCGGGTGCTCAGATACTTGAAGAAAACTCTTGACTATGGTATCACATACAGTTTCGGAACTTCTCTTGTGGGGAACTGTGACTCAGATTGGGCAGGAGACATTGATTCCAGGAAGTCAGTTTCTGGTTATTGTTTCTCTTTGGGTTCAGGAATTTTCTCTTGGATTAGTAAGAAGCAACCAACAGTGGCATTGTCTTCTACCGAAGCAGAGTACAAGGCAGCTTGTTTTGCTGCATGTGAGGCCGTATGGTTGAGAAGGATTCTATGGCATATGGGAGTGCAAGATGAAGAACCAACTGTGCTGAGATGTGACAATCAGAGTTGCATCGCCATTGCCAAAAATCCAGTGTTTCATGCACGCACCAAACATATAGAGATCCAGTATCACTATGTGCGTGATTTGATGGAGGATGGGATAGTGGAATTGGTCTACTGTCCAACAGAGGAGAATGGAGCAGATATCTTCACCAAAGCACTTACGAAGGATCTGCTTCAAGTTCATCTTCAGAGACTCGGCATTGGGCCAAGGAGATAGTTCACCTATGGGTGGACATTGAGGGGGGGTGTTAGATATGATCAATGCCCCACCCTCATTAGGTGCTACCAATGATCCATGGTGCTCAAAGTTGTAAGGCCCCCATTATGAGGAGAAGCCAAATGTGAGCCCGGACATTGGTTGAGTCCTGACTTGTATATCAGATGAGGTCTACGTGACCGGATGGCAAAAAGGTGACTGTTGTGGGTCTAATCTTTGGGTTAGACGGAGTGGTTAAGCTGGTAGCAACTCGAGGCACATTGCATTGAGTTGCGTGGTAAGGGAGTTAAAAGGGGCCCCTATTGTGGGGTCCGGGGGCCGCGGAAGCGGCCCCTGGCTGGGGGGTCCCAGGGGGGCCAGCGGCCCCCCTGGCGGGGGTCCGGGGGCAGCGCCCCCGGCCCGATGGTAAAGGGAATATTCCCTGGAATATTCCCTGGCCGACTAGTGGAGGCTCATATGGTAGGTCGGTCAGCAGGCCGACCTAACGACCTTCGCGGGCTATAAAAGCTAAACCCCTTCACAGCCATCTTACACTCATCTTTCACGCAGTCAGAGTTGTTGTTCCAGCTAGCCTTAAGCTCTTCACCTATCTTCTGTCTAGATCGCCATCTAAGCTTCACACAGTGGAAGCGCACGGGTGGACAGAGCCATCTTTGTATCAGTTGTTTGGAGTTAAAGAATTTTACTGATTCTCCTCTTATCTGTTGTGTACTCTCTATCTCTTTCTCAGATTCTGTTCGCTGCGCCGTGTAATATTTTACACCATTGTATTAGCATATTCCCCAAAGGGCAATGCTAACAAATGAAAATTTAAGTTTAGGTGATAATGGATATCATTGAGCTCAAAATACCAAAAACACTCATTATGTTGCACACCAACTTGCCAAAATTTTTTATGATACGGCCTATGATAATACCATCACCAATTAGAAGAGTACATGTGTGCTTACACATAAAGGCTTGCAACCGTCATCATTGATAGAGCAAGTCTGGAAACTATCTTTGGAGGGTGCTAAGAAGTAAAATGTTTGAAGATAAAAATAGCACTTTAAAAATATTTGTCAAGTATGCTTATTGCTATTGACAACTATTTGGTATGCAATGGAGATCACAAGTTCACATGGATAATACTCAACTTTTGCAGCCTACTTTCTTGAATGATGATTTCTCTAGAGGTATGTTTTTGACCTTTATATATGGCTTTCTTTTTTCATAGATTGAGATGAAGAAGTGGTTTGATATGGTAGAAGGATTTAAATACCACATTGCCCTTGTGGTTTGAGTACTCCTTATAAAATAATTGGCTAACTATGAGATTTACCTCAATCTATCACTGTGAATATGAAAATTAAGACTTTTGCTAAGCATACAGTTTGTTTGTTGTATCTAAGTCTTAGAATTACAACATAACATCTAGAATCTCTTAGCTCATAACATATTGAGTCTCTTGGTTTTCACCATGAATACAAATACAACGTCTATAGTTTCTTAGTTCTTTCTAGTAGATATGTAATATAAAGATTTTATTCCTACCTCTTTATGTAGGAAAGAATACAAAATTACAAACACACCCAAAATGTACTATTAATAGAAATAATTTTTCTTATGTCAAAGTATTGTTTCAAAACTCTTTGTCCATTGTTCCAATGATTAGAAAGGTATTGGTGTAGTTGTTGTGGACCTAATTGATTTGTTTCTTTAGAAACCTTGTCAATTGGCGTGAGAAGGAAATTAAATATTTATTATTTAGATGCTACTTTTTATTTAACCTTGTTGAGTGAGTTGGAATTTGTCTTTGGCTAGTCTCTAATTTGTGATCCAAAACCTCAATGTAAAAAAATGATAGTATTTACATATTAAAGGTTGAATCATACTCTAAGTATCCACATAGGATAGTGTCAAAATTACAATGCTTGCATAGAATCGTGCCAACTTTATTTTCTTTAGTCTTAAAATAATAAAATCCTTGAAGATCGTAAAGTATAAAATTTTCTTAAAATTCTCATTTCTCTTTAATTTTTGTGTCAACGCAAGATACATAACTGATCTATTTCTTTGGTTCAATGGAGGTATGGAGAGTAGGAATTGATACAAAGATGAAAGCATTAAACCTATAATCAAACCACGTGATATGACAATGTTAATATTTTGTAGGTTGATAAAGATGTGTGTATGGTGTTGGCCATTGGTGAATTTAAAGGCATTTCTATAACTTGCTCTTGAGGTACAATATGCGTTTCAAAGTGCTTAGGTGTTTTTCTCATTTTCACAAAGAGAGAGAGAGAGAGAGAGAGAGAGAGAGAGAGAGAGAGAGAGAGAGAGAGAGAGAGAGAGAGAGAGAGAGAGGGAGGGAGGGAGGGAGGGAGGGAGGGAGGGAGGGAGGGAGGGAGGGAGGGAGGGAGGGAGGGAGGGAGGGAGGGAGGGAGGGAGAGAGAGAGAGGGAGGGAGGTGTCACACAAGTTTCTTTGGTTTTCTTTTCTTATTTTGTATTTTAGTCATGCCATTGAAAACAACTAGTCGAAAAGGTCATGTAGGATCAAAGATAGACTAATCACTCCAACATCTCTTTCTATTTTGCATAAGATTTGAAAGATCTCATGGATTGCCTCTCTACACTATTTTAGAGAAAGATGCACAAATTGTTGAAAGTGAAAAGCTTTCAAAAAATATAGTAGGTACTTCTAATTTAAGCTCATGTTGGAATAAAAACACAAAGATTTCCACATTTAGCACACTCCTATTCTTTTAGAAGCCACAAGTCACTTTACCAAAAATTTCTCACCTTGTTTTGTTGATACTCCAGTTGAACTAACCATGTGTTCTTCTCTCCAATCCAAGAAAGAAAGACTACAAGCGAGGTATAGTGAATTCATCTATCTCAACTTCTTGTTGCTCTAAAAGCTTGAAGACTTAAGGATGGTTTCCCAACCAAAACAACACGATTCAATGAGGTTAGTCCTTTCTATCCAGTATTAACTATGCCAATGATGAGAGAAGAAAATAGAAAAGAAGAAGGTAAGATCTTCACCTTGCTAGATCACTCACTCTATCACAATCTCACAACCTCACATACAACTTTAATTTCAAACATGTTATTATGAATAGGAAGAAGAATAATAATACAAGCAAGAAGAATATAGACTCAGAAAGGGCCCTTTAGCTTAAGAGTTAATGACTCTCCTAGTAATAAGAGAAGTAAGCTAGAGTGATGGGAAAGGGGGTGGTCTATAAATGTTATCCACTCCCTTTTTTTCCTTATCCTTACCGCATATAGACTTGTCCTCCTATACCCCTTTTACCTTTCCTCCCCCCACTTTTACCACCCTATGTCAGGTGGGTCCCATTAAGTATCTAAATTTTTCTATCCCCCCCCCAAAAAATGGATTTTTTTCTCCCCAAAACCTCTTCTTATGTTAGGTATAGTGCCAAAAAGTCTTTTTGGGTATCTTTTTGCAAGACAATTCTTCTAGTTTGGTCATTCTCTTACCTCCATTTCACAAATCTTCTCATCTTTCTTTGATCACATAGCCATAACCACATAACCCCTAGCTTCTCCTAGCCATAGCCACACAACACTTAGTTTCTCTAGTTATTCCATCTCCATATCTACCACCATTCTGAAGTATTCTTAGTTGCATTTCTCTCCTTTTAAGTAGTATTTTTCTTGGAACCATTCCATTGGCATCTAGATGTCAGCAAAGGTAACCTCATGATTCTATATCTGCTATCTATACACAAAGTAAAAAGGATGAGCATGGCAAATAAGGGTTTTTTTTAAAAGGAGAATTCATGGTTCACATACAACCTTCAAAAATAAGGCCTCGTCAAGTTCATTGCTAAGATGTAGTACAAACTCATTGGAAGGGTAGAATGCTTGGGTTTTAAGCAACTTGAGATGGTGGTTTTGCTACATCAATTCAACATATGTATGGTGTGAATGACATAAAACAACCTCCTAGGGTTACTTGAAAATTCTTCCTCTCAAATTGTAGGTCACTAATTTTGGTTCTTAAACTTCCTTTGTATTGCTGAGATTTTTACTTTTTTCTCTCCTATAAAATATTCTCCCTTTGAATCTTGTTAAGGATCAACCCTTGTGAACTTTTTTGGGACATACAAAGCTCTCCATTTCAATGTGGGTGAGACAATGATGATTGAAAAGTCATTAGAATATCTTCTAAATTAGAATATTTTATTTTATAACTTTGCATATATAGTGTCTATGCCAATGAATTCGTATGGTTCTCTTCAATTATTTCCTTTTCTATCTCTCAATTCTTTTAAATGGTCCATTCACGATGAGTGCATGCTTTTGACATATAAATTGAAGATCCTACATGATATTCACAATTCACTAGAATTTGGGAGAGCTTCAAGAATATTGGGCCTTTCAAGGTTTGTGTCAATTCATGTTTTTTCTTATATATTCAAAAACCATTAACACACAACATTGTCCCTCGTATTCACTTGTGAGGACATAAATGAGGACTTTCTTAATAACATTTTGGAAACGGATGGAATGAGGTGAGTGTGATGCACAATGGTGATATCTTCTTGTGTAGAGTTGTGGTTCCTAGTGGTAGCTTCTATTTCTTGAGTGTATGTTCATTGCATGCACTTCTATTACCAATGATGGATGAAGAAAACGTGCCTAGGATTTCCTTGGAGTCCACTAAAGATATGGACAAGCACTTGATATTCAAATCCATATACTAGGTGGGATGTTGGAGCTAGTCAAAGTGAGTGATTGTTAGAGCCTCCTAAATCTATGAGACTATCTTGTACTAATGGGAGACTAATGGGAAGCATTCGTATGGAGAGCTTTAACTTCCATATTGATGCTAGAAAGGCGAGCTTGTTTAATATTGGCATTGCTTTGTTATATTTGGGATAATTATATTTTTAAAAAATTACAAATGGATAAAACAATAGAGAATAATTATATGGTAATAGTGCATTGCGATAAATCATAATTTATGTGGAAATTAATGATATCTCAGAACTTCAGAATGAATAGATTGAGAGGTTTTAGTTCTATTTTTTGTACATATTTTTCACTTGCTAACATTGTATATTTTTGTTGTTTTATTTTGCTAAGTTTTTATAAATCCAAGTTAGAAAATAAATTGGATTTTTTAAGACCAAAATTTTAATTCAATTTCTTATATAGACCAATAACTTGGCCTCATTTTCAATTTCTATCTCTCCAACCACTTCTCCTCTTCTAAGCACCCTTACACTTTCCTTCTGTATCAGTCCTTCCTCGATGGATCGCACTTTTGCTAGCTTCATGAAATTCCTTCAGGGCATGGATTTCATAGAGAGATCAACATAACTCTACCATCTTTTATTCCAGTATCAATAATATGATATGGTATTGTGGCATGGTCCAAGTTAGCAATACTCTATCAAGCACAAAGATATATGCATTTGAGAGTTCAATGTTAGATTTAAGGACTCTATTAAGGAATGGGTACCCTATAATCTTTTGAAGTACATTAATGGCACATAGACATTTCACAAATGACTACATCATTTTTTGTGTAAATCTCACCCTTGCCTACTTTAAGCAACTCACTCATTGGTAGGCCAATGAACATGGTATTGATCGACATGTCATGGACCACCTCTCTTTTTAAAATTAAAATGGCCAAAAAAGACCAAAAATTTGCTAGATCAGGTTCCTAAAAGGTGTGGATGCTGCAATGCATAATAGGTAGAATGATACTCATATGTCATAGCATTTAGGCATCTTAGATAGCTTATTTGGCATTTTTTGGCATTGTTGGCCATTTTAGGGGAAAACTAGCATATCTGGTCTGTCAAACAACAATTTCATTTCACATCAAATGTCTTTTCTTTTTTTCCACTTCTATGATTAGTTGTCATTCGAAAAAGAAGAAAGCTAAGTTGCCATCCAATAATTGATTACTCATTCTACTTAAACGTTGCTTTTTCATTTGATGTTTCACATTAAAAATTACACCATCATACACAAATATAGTATAAGACATGCAAGATTGAATTATAATCAAATGTTTTTCATTATATGTCAAAGTTTCTAAAGCATATTACATTGTACGGTGCACTATAAAGATGTTAACTTGACTCTAAGAACTCTAAGAACTTGGCATCCCTAATATCTCTCCCCTCTTATTGTTCTAGCTAATTGCATGTCTATTTGCATTATCGTTGTCGTGACGCTGCGCATCTACCACTGCAAACCTAAAGGTGGAATTTTCTACCAAGATTTTGAACTCCTAAGTCACACTATAAGATATAGGCCTTATTCCGACGTTAAAAGTGATGAAATTGTAAATAAAGAAATTTTCCCCCGTCATCGCAAAAAGCGTCGTTATTGGTGATGCCATAGAATAGTCAATATTAGCATCATTATCAGCGTCGCTATTCGCATTGGTATCTGCGATGCAAATACCGACGCAAATAGCGACGTTGATAACGACACTAATAATGGTGCCAATAACGACGTGCGTAGTAAATTTTCTATGCTAATAGCGACGGTAACAGGGGAAAAAATTTGTGGCAAGGTAGCAAGCTGCCCTGCCACATATAGCACTATGTGCTTTATTTGGGCCATACAAAATAGTTTCTACACTGTGTACAATGCTCATGTAAATAAAGAAAAAGTGTACTTAAATCATAACACTGATACATGAAATAAATACATGATCACATAATAAAAACGACCGGTACAACCATAGCAAGGTATCACTAGTACATAGACAATGTTTACGCAGATCATGTGACCAGAAAAGAAGGGTGTATGAGCTCCAGGGATCCAAGGGCGAGCTATACATTATCGCCATCCAAAAGCTCATCTTGCCGCAAAGGAGCATCGAATGGATACTGCAAAAAAGAAACAACTACACATCAGTCCACCATACAATAATGCATTCTAATTAAACATGGTAACTATGGGAAAGAAAGATGAGTAACTTATAAGGCCATCACGTCGATACAGCGTCCATAAAATCAGTCGATCAATGCAGTGAGACCATGCCTCTCTGCATATCGAGTCTCAAGGCCAGTCGGATCGCGATTTGTAATGGAGTGCTGCAAAAGAAACAAAATACTAACTGTTAGAAACATGATTGTCAGTACAAAGGCTATTACAAAAAAATTAGCAAGCAAAACAAAAGAAAAACTAACAAAGTCCTCATATGTCCTGTGGCAGCCACTTCCAAGATGATGGACCACTCTGGCCTCTAGTTGTGCCCTCGCCGCCTCGCGCTATTGTCTCCAACATCCTCGAGAATATGTAGCCTCCTCCCTTAGTCTACGCTAGTCATCTGTGCCTAGCCAATCGGGCTTTGTAGCCCCACTCTTGAGTGCCTTGCGTGCGTCCGATCGCCTGTGTCACATATATGCACGCATGCACTCCATCATCCAGCCCATAGAAAATCTATCTGCTGTAGCTGGTACTGAAAACTCCTCATGCAAAGATGCTACTATGTAGTCCTTGCTCCCCTTCGGTATGTTTTTCCAATGATCCAAGACGTTGTGCAAAAAAACTTATTGGCACAACTCTCTCATGCAAGCCATCACCCTCCTTCCCTCATCATTCATGATGATGGCTCCTGACCTATCATCTACAAGGTAGGCATACCCCTCTGGGATATGCCTAAGATAGGTCCTCTCCCACCTACGACCATGCTCCTGGGCATATCCAGGAGACCCCTATACATCTGGTGTACTGACTGGGGTAGTATTTATCAGAGTAGCACCCATACCGAAGTGTCTAGAGTAGATGTCCCCACAGGTGTGACGAATCCTGGAGGTGATGCAACTCCAGCAAAAGGATGAGATGGAGACACCGCGTCCATGCCTCCACAGCAACCACCTGATCCATGCTCTTTGGAATCGCCACGAGAGAGAGGAGTAGCACATATATCCTGAGCCAACCACAGGCTCACTGCATCCGGATCTTTGTAGTATCCTCTTGACCCTGAAGCACTCCCTCCGTCTGGCCCAAGTCTAGAGCGTCAACCTCATCCTCTCGAAAATCCTTGAGCAGTTGTTTATCGCCTTGTGAAGGCCTGGTACGTTCTTAAGGACGAGTGATACTCGGGGCTAATGCCTTATCTTCCTAGGGATGGCAACTCGCTGAAAAGAAAAGCAAATAAAAAAAGGTGGAAGCCAAAATAAAAGTGAGCATTAGAAACAGATGAAGTGTCACCTTGCGAGGGCTTGGTAGGTTCTTGGGTACCAAGACAGAACTTGAGGCCGATGCCTTGTTCTCCTTGGGTCACTACACTCAACTCCCTCCTTTTTACACGCCAAAGTATGGAAACTAAGAGGCTAAAGGACCAATGTGCTAAAAGATAGTATTTGTTGATCAGGGGCTATAGGAGTCCTTGCCTTGTACGAGCTCCTAGTTGAGTTGTCCTTACGTAGGTAGTTTAGACCACCACTTAGGATGCCCTCTTTGATAGTTCTTTTTAGCTTGGCTATGTTGGAACAGCAAGTTAGTGACTAGCTTTAGGCTCTTATCAATTTAAGCTAGGCCTACTCCTTGTGGATTTCATGCCTTGGTTTTGTTAGGGGGCAGGGTGAGAGCCATGATGTGTTTTGTTGCTTATATTTTGTATCATCTTGATGCTCTTTATGATTGTATGTGTAGATCTCTTCGTGGGATTGGATGGGCTGAGTCGCCCTATCCCGTCATCACCAATGACATATGATTTTTGACACTGAAAAATGCTTAAAAGTAGCCAAAAATTCTGAATTTCAAGGGAAAAATAGACTTCTCGAAGATGGTAGTTGCAATCAGTACGATTTTAGGTGGCAATGCTCCAAAAGTGCTTCAAAGACCCACTAGACGGCGGTTGGTGAATTTTCATAATTTTTTGGCATGGAAAATAAGAATTTGGGAGATGCCAGAAAGTGGGGGACCTCAAGACGAATGCCCAAGAGTTTTTAGATCATAATTCAGACACTGGATGTGGAAATGGGAGTGCCCAGGATGCCAAGGGCCAAAGGGGCCATGTATAAATGGACTTTAGGAAACCCCAAAGGGTGTAACACTAAGGGGCTCCCTTTGGGTGGGGGGGGTGCAAATTGATTTTTTGGGGGAAGGAGAGTCCAATTTTTTTGCGCGGACCAGTAGATCAACGTCCTCCATGGCGCATGTGACGTTTTGAAGGATGAGAGGGAGACGAGGCTATGAGCCATCAACCACTTCAATGTAACCCCCCCAATTGATCAAATACATGATCTTCCTCCTATCTACACTCTCTATCACCTGGCTTTGTGCACAAGATGGCTGCTCGAATGAGAAGATAAAAGACCAATCTTTCTCTCTCTTCCAAGAGGCAATTCATATGGGAAGAATCAAGAAGAGAATCAGATGTCCAGCATGGTACCGGATCACTCCCGAATCAATGGAGGGCTAGAGTTGGCTATTTGAAGGTGGGTTGAGCCTTGAATGAGGGCTGATCTGCAATTCCACATCAGATTTTAAAACCCGCAAAGAAGGAAAAAACCAGTAATTCTATTTGCAAAGGAAATTTGCTTGTTTTTTATATTTGATTGAGCTAATGTTGTTCTTATGGAGTGAAAATTGGTAGACATGTTGTTTAGTGTTTTTCCTATGCTTGCATTGTGCAAAAATTAGAAAACATAAAGTCACAATGTTGGAAATAATTTTTAGAAACCCGTAAAACACGATTTTTATGAGAAAAATTGGGTTTTTGGTGTTTTTAGGTGGGATAAACCAATACACATGGGATAAAATGCCAGTAAAATATAAATTTTTAATTTTTTAAGAATCAAGAGTCAGAGCTTTGAAAATATATCAAATTTTCATTGGAAAAATAGAGGAAAATAGATAAAAATAGGAGAAAATAAGGAAAAAAATAGGAAGACGCCTTAGAAAAATACGAAAAAATATAATAAGTGGTTGTGGATGTATGGTAGTGCCAAAACATGAGGTTTGGCCTCAGTTTTCCCTATCTTTTTGTCACAATGTGTGATTTATTGCTTTTTATACATTAAACCATGATAAACCAATCTCTATACACCTATGCAATGAAGCAAAACTTAAACGGTGAGAGGGAGGATGATTTTGTTCAACAGTTTGAGACCTAAAATAATAAAAATTCCGATTGTTTTTTCTATGCATAGCATTTAGGAAATTTCCTATTTGAAAATAAGGGATCTAGTAGCACAAGGTTCACCTTGGTGCTAGATTCTTGCAATGAAGCATATACATATTAGTTGGAATTCATGAAAAGATTGTATGCATACTAGCACATACGCTAATTTCAAAACATAACTGTTTGTGCATGATAAGACATCCACTAATGCATTGATCATACATATGGTATCAAATCTTGGAAATGCATAGCAATTGTTTGAATTATAGTTGACCCACGCTTGAGAGGGTGAGATTCCCCCTTGCCGTAGGTTAGTCGTTCATTTCTTGGGGAAAATTATTGGTGAGGAAACCTGGTATCTCTTGGATCTCATTAAAAAAAGAGAGGAGTCTTGTGCGAATGTGTTTATATGTAAAAGCAACACATTGAGGGGCCAATCCCCAAGATGTAGGAGAATTGCAGTGGGGCTATGACAATCAGTCAATTGGGTGTCTCTTATGTGTCAAGATTGTGGGAGAGAAGAAAGAGGTCTCACTTGTAGCTTTCTTGCTTGCACAATGGGGGAATACACATAGAGGTGGAGGCTGAAAACAGTTTTCCTCTTCTTAGTTGTGTAAGCCAAAAAGAACTCAAGTACATAGAAATAGAAGAACCCTATATATGGGTCTCAAACCAAACTCAACTAACTAAGATGGCATACTAACTGAGCCACGAACTAGAGTAGATAAGGATAGCTGTCATCTAGCTATTATTCATGGGCGGTGTACCAACCGCATCTGCAACTGACAAGTCGATGACATAAATGCACAACGGTCACCTTGGCATATCACGAGTGGAGCTTGATATCTCAACACTCCCCCTCGAGCTCAATCCCAATTCCTGCACACCAAGCAGGTCTCTGAACTTGCGCAGCTTCTCTGCACCCAATGCCTCCGTGAATATGTCAGCTACCTGATTCTCTGTGCTGACATAAACTAGATCAATAAGACCTAGTAAAACTCTCTCTCGCACATAGTGATAATGCACCTCAATGTGCTTTGTTCTAGCATGATAGACTAGGTTATTTGCCAAGTGTATACTACTCATGTTGTCACAATAAATGACAACTGGCACATCTATAGGCTGATGCATATCATAAAGTAGCTTATGCAACCAATCTACCTCAAATGCAGCCATTGCTGCATCCCTGTACTCAACCTCTATGCTCGACAAGGCAACTGTAGGCTGTTTCTTGCTGCTCCAAGTGACTGCAGCACTCCCAAAAGAGAATACATATCCACTGGTAGATCATCTATCAAAAATACTACCAGCCCAATCAGCATCAGTGTATCCATGCAACTGTATCTGAACCCTAGTCTCATAAAGTAGTCCATACTGCAATGTGGACTTCACATACCTGAGTATGCGTCTAACCACATCCAAATGCGGTTTCCTTGGAGCCTGCATAAACTGACTTACCAATCCAACAGCATAGCTCAAATCTGGCCTGGTAATAGTCATATAAATCAAACTTCCTACTATGCGTCTGTACATAGTAGGGTCTTCCAGAAGCTCACCTGCATCTGCGCTCAACTTCACATTCTGCTCCAAAGGAACTGAAATAGGCTTACAGCCTGTCATCCCATATTTGGACAGCATGTCTAATCCATGCTGCCTCTGCAAGAGCTGTATCCCACTTGGTGATCTAATCACCTCAATGCCCAAGAAATAACACAGCTCTCCCAAATCCTTCATCTCAAACTTCTGCTTCAATAGCATTTTCACATGAAGGATATCTTCATCATTGTCACCTGTCATAATCAAATCATCAACATAAATGACAAGTAGCATAATACATTTCTCTGTTTTTCTCACATAAAGTGAGAAATCTGCCTTGGAACTCTGAAAGCCAATTGTGATAAGATATTGTCCTATCTTGTCAGACCATGCTCTAGGTGCTTCCTTCAAGCCATACAAGGCTTTCTTCAACCTGCAAACAAACTCAGAATGAACAGCATGCACATAACCTGGTGGCTGCTCCATATAGACCTCTTCTTGCAAATCACCATGCAAGAAGACATTCTTTACATCCATCTGATGTAAAGACCATCCCTTTGATGCAGTCATAGCAATGACTGCTCTTACGGTTGCCATCCTTGCAACCGGACTGAATGTTTCTTCATAATCAATGCCATATATTTGTGCGTACCCCTTGACTACTAATCTTGCCTTGTATCTATTCACAGAACCATCTGCATTGTGCTTCACCTTATAAACCCACTTACAACCAATTTCATTCTTACCTTTAGGCAACGGTATCAATTCCCATGTAGCATTGGCTTCCAAGGCATCCATTTCTTCATCCATGGCTTTCTCCCATTTTTCTTTTCCCATGGCTTGCTCAAACAAAGTGGGTTCTGGTTCCTGTATCACTTTGACCATATAGGCATAGTGAATGGCTGTAAATCCATCATATTTCAGCCTATCCATAGGATACCTAGCTCTGGTAGACCTGTGCAAAGTAGGTTCACTCCTAGGTACTCTCAAAACATCCTTGTGTTGAGAAATAGACAAATGATGTATGCTCCAAGAGGAGCTCTCCTGAATCCCATATGCACAGTGAGGAGAGTGGAATAACTCAAAGCCTATAAAGCATTGTACTTGACTATGAAATGAACACAATATCATGATGCTTTGTACTTTCAGTTAAGTGTCTGTCATTGTCAATTCTACACAAGATTGTGTTTATGAGTCCAAGCTAATCTATCTTGGAACCTAATTCACTTGTGTAATACTTTGTCTCTACTTATCCATGTCATTATGAACTTGGTTTACATCTTTGATCCACCATAGCTTGTGTCATGTCCTAGATCCACATCCTTTAACATGGTATCAGAGCCCAGTTGTGCATGGCACAGCTCACACTCTGAATCTCTAGTATCCCTTCATCTCTGGTGATCTCTAACCAGCCCACATTCAGCTCATATCTTCAGTTTCAACCTTAAATCTCAATTAGACCTTGTGGCAGCCATAGCCAGCAGCACCCTATCATCTTGAAGCTCCTGTATCTCACTCCACATACCAAATCTCTCTAAGCTTCCTTCTAGAAAGTTGTTCTCCACCTCACAAAGCTTCCCTGTATCACATCAATCCATAAGATTTGGCTATCTGGACCTCAGTATTGTCACTATTGTCAGTTGCTGCCATAGCCCCAGTTTGTGGCCTGTAGGACATACCTCACTTTGAGCTCTCATATCTCTCAAACCAGGCAATATTTCAGTGTGCTTTCTTCAGGAGTATTGTTCTTCTACTCAAAGAGCTTTTGCCTATCACATCTAAGCTTGAAATTGGATACCTACAAGCCTGGAATTGCTGAAATTCGACGTCACTGCCATATCTGCGCCTGGTTATGTTTCGTTGATCTGCGTGCGGACTGCACTACCCGATCTTGACAATTATCATGGGGTTCTTGTAGAGCATGGAGTAAGCTACATTTCCATTTAAAAAAAATTCAAAATGATCAACTCTAGCTCTAGATATCTGAAAAAAACCAAGCCTAGGTCAAAACCCTAATCCAGGAAGCCATAGCCATCAAGGTGCAAGCTCATTTTTCCTTCAATTTCTCATTCCTTTCAACTAAGGGCACACATTGCCACTCTTATCTGAGTTTGAACTCAGTTCCTAGCAAGATTAACACTTCAAATCAACAAGCAAGAAGAAGATCAAGCACCGACATTCAATACTAAGCTCAAGAATAGTATCTATTGATACTCAACTAGTGTCAGTTGACACTAACCTCCTTGTGACACTTCACAAATCCCCCTTGCTGGTCTTTTCTCAGTTGATTGGAGCTGCTCAACATGGCAGAACTTGAGCAAATAGCAAAGTTCAATGGAGAAGGCTTCCATGCCTGGAAGGAAAAGACCATGTACCACGTGATGCGAAAGGACTTATGGGACTTGTTTGAAGATGATGCAGATAACAAGAAGGAAGACGATGAAGACGGGTTCATTGAAGAAGACCAGTTCAAATCCAAAGAATGGAAGAAGATGAATAATAAGGCACAAGGCATCATTGCTTGGGGATTAAGTGATCATGTGTTACATCATATATCTGGCATTAGAAATGCTAAAACCGCCTGGGAGGAACATGATAAAATGTTTGGTACTCAAGCAAAGAATTCAAAGGTAAAACTTCTCATGCAGTTTTATAAACTAGATATCAAAGACAGTGCTTCTATGACCATACACATTAATAAGTTTAAGAGTTTAAAAACTCAACTTGCATCTCTTAAAAAGAATATTGAGGAAGATGAAGCAATAGCCGTACTGCTTGCAAGTGTAAACAAGTATCCATATGAAAATCTTGTGTCCACTTTGAGTAATGTTCCAAGCCTCACACTTAAAGATATTGAGCACTCACTACTCGATGAAGAAGGCAAAGTAAAAACCAAGAATGCAAAAGACAATGTCTCATCATCTAGGGAAAATCTTTTGTACACCAAAGGAGCTGCTGGACCTAAAGGAAGAGGTCGAGGATTCATCAACAACAATAACAAGGATCGGATTACATGTCACTATTGTGGTAAGACTGGCCATGTAGCTAGTGAATGTTTCCACAAGAAGAGAGCCCAACAATTGCAAAGTGATCATCACCAGAACCAATACATGGAAGAAAGAGAAGAAGAAGAATATGCTTCCACTACCATCAACAACTTTGACAGATTGTTTTGAAGAACTTTCATTGTATCTTTCATATGTTTTTCCCATACTGGATCTTTCTTTTTCTTAGTGAATTTGATTTGTACAACCCTTGCCAAGATGTAAAGTCTCAAGCTTTAACTTGACTAGGCTGCCTATGAGCTAGTCTTCCGGGCCATGTTATCATGAAGGGGGGGCAAAAGCCAGCAAGTGTAGGGACTCATCATTTGAGGGGGGGTGTTGAGAAATAGACAAATGATGTATGCTCCAAGAGCAGCTGTCCTGAATCCCATATGCACAGTGAGGAGAGTGGAACAACTCAAAGCCTATAAAGCATTGTACTTGACTATGAAATGAACACAATATCATGATGCTTTGTACTTTCAGTTAAGTGTCTGTCATTGTCGATTTTACACAAGATTGTGTTTATGAGTCCAAGCTAATCTATCTTGGAACCTAATTCACTTGTGTAATAGTTTATCTCTACTTGTCCATGTCATTATGAACTTGGTTTACATCTTTGATCCACCATAACTTGTGTCATGTCCTAGATCCACATCCTTTAACACCCTGGTCTTCCTTACTCCA
Organism: Lygodium microphyllum; assembly: GCF_053477565.2. Lineage (NCBI taxonomy): Eukaryota > Viridiplantae > Streptophyta > Polypodiopsida > Schizaeales > Lygodiaceae > Lygodium > Lygodium microphyllum. Next base: position 18,676,427 of record NC_141160.1, on the reverse strand, counting down.
GGTGTAACAATAGAAAGAATACCCAACTCATCATCAATGCTCTGTTCTGAGCCACTGGATTCACCATCCACATAAGAGTGACCTGCATTCACATCAAACATGGGCTGATCTACCTTTTCTTTTCCTTTTCATGATACCTGAATACCACTATCTACATTGCTTTGAGAAGATTCTCCTGATCTCAATCTGCCTGTCCATGGCGAAGAATGTGAACCACTACTAGAGGACGCTCCAAGTCCACTAATATTTTGTGACTGCTGCTGTGAATTCTGTGCAACATTACCATTTTGTGCATCTACATCATCAATCACATTTACTGGTTTATACTAGCTGCTCATCTTATCAAAAACAATATCTCTGCTCACTGTAAACTTACGAGTAGAAGGGTTATAGCATCTATACCCTTTTTGCTGTGCAGAGAGTAACCAATAAAGATGCACTTCTCAACTTTTGGATCCAATTTGGATCTCAACTCATCTGGCACATGAACATAGGCAATGCAACAAAAAATTTTCAAATGAGAAATATCTGGTTTCCTACCAGTATACCTCTCCTCTGGAGTCATTCCATGTATTGCTGTAGTGGGAGTCCTGTTCATTATGTAGACTGCTGTAGCAACTGCCTCAGCCCAGTAAAAATCTGGCAGGTCTTTTTCATTGAGCATGGCACGAGATACCTCTCCAATATGCTTGTTTTTCCTTTCTGCAATTCCATTTTGTTGTGGGGTATGACTGCATGCATATTGTTTCTTTATGCCATGCTCCTGCAGGAACCTTGCAAACTCATTTGAGAGGTACTCTCCCCCTCCATCTGACCTTAGGCATTTTATTTGCAGGCCTGTTTCTTTTTCAACCATAGCTTTAAGAGTTTTGAAATGCCCAAAAACTTCACTTTTCTTTTTCATAAAATACACCCAAACTTTTCTGCTATACTCATCAATAAAAGTGACAAAATAATGACAGCCTCCAAGAGATGCAGCTTTAGTAGTCCACACATCAGAGTGGATTAATTCCAATGGCTTCTTACTCTCTTGAACATGTCTAGGAAATGATTTCCTTGCATGTTTTCCAAATTGACAGGCTTCACATACCTTATGCATTTCTGCAATCTTGAATTTAGGCAATCCTGCAACAATATTTTGGGCTTGCATTGATTTAAGTCATTGTACATTAACATGACCAATGTGTTTATGCCAGATATCAATATCTGCAACTACATCGGTCCCATGTGCAAACATTGCTGCACTCAATTCAGGCATATCTGCATCCAATGTAAACATTTTGCCCTTCTTCTTTCCTTTTGCTATCAAGCAACCTTTATTTTTCATATCCTCAACAAAGCATCCATGAGGATTAAATCTGACCTGCAAGCCCTGCTCAACCATTTGACCAACAGAAACCAGATTCTTGGTGATATTCGGGACATGAAATACATCGGACATGTATTTCTTTTTCCCATCGTGCATAGACAAAGGAATTTTTCCAATCTGCACAATAGGATGTGCAGTATCATCACCAGTCTCCACAAATCCTGGTTTTTCCATTTTCCTTGCATCCTCCATCCATTCTGCATGACCAATCATGTGGTTGGATGAACCTGAGTCAACATACCATACATCGTTGCTTTCTTCTACACTTGTCACAAAATTGTTCGTGTGCTGCACCATAAACAAATGCTCATTTCTGTCATCACCCTGTCTACTAGAAGATGCATAATTCCCTTGTTGCAATTTCCCATTCATGATGTCATTCTACTTTTTACAGCAATCTTTAGCCATATGACCCATTTTACCACAGTAGTAGCATTCAACATTACTGTTTGCATTTTGGCCTCTTTGCCATCCACCACGACCTCTTTGGCTCCCCCTGCCTCTAGAGTTATCACGTCCTCCTCCATAGGACTAGTTTTCTTGAGTTTGCTGCATATTTTGATTTCTACCACGGCCTCCAGATCGGCCTCCTCTATCTCTGCCTCTACCTCTTCCAGCATTTGAGTAGAAGACAGCTTCTTTTGAAGTTCCTCCTGAAGAAGATGCACCACCATTTCTCTGCTCCTCAGAAATTAGAAGAGCAATCAACTCCTCAAAATCAGAAAATCTTTCACAAACGGAAATGGATGTTCAGAACTGTGCATAATCCTTTCCTAGACCATTCAAGGTCACAGAAACTAAATCATCATCTTCCACTGGCGACCCAATGGAAGCAAGTGCATCTGCAATCTTCTTCACCTTCATGTGGTAGTCATTGATGCTCATATTTTCTCTTTGCACATTATGCAACTCTTGCTTGAGATGCATTTTCCTAGCTTGCGTATTTGTGCTATACATTTTTAACAAAGTGTCCCATGCCTCCTTTGGCGTACTTGCATCTTGAATATGCACAATCATAGAGTCTGAAATGCTGATAGACAGCCAGTACATAACTTTCCTGGCTCTCTCATGGCATGCTTTAAATGCCTGCATTTCCTATTGATTGGGAACATCAGGAAGAACTGGTTCTTCTTCATTTCCTGCAACAAATTCCCAATATCCTTTTTCCATAAGGAAATTCGTCATTCTAAACTTCCATGCTTGGAAGTTATTCTTGTCAAGCTTTTCAGTGACAATCTGTGAAAGAGAATCAGACGCCATTACAAAACATTGCAAAAAATTCTGTCACTGCAAAGAACACAGCTTCAGCCTCACAAGGGCAAATCTGCAAAACTGACAAAAGTGGTATTTGACCACACAATCACTTCCTAGTGATGATTTTGCATCAACAGGAAACAAGGATGATTCTATAACTCCCAATGTCTCTGCGCACAGGCATACGATGCAATTTCTACAGTAACTTTTCATCAACCTGTAGAACAGTGGTCGCACAGCATAAAACTGGGCCTTTTTCTGAGTGCGTGCAGAAAACTTCCGCCTCAAAACAAGCCCCAAAATGGCCTCAAATAAAAAAAACAGAGCAACCAAGGGCTAAATCCCTTTCCCGTAGCATATACTACCCTCTTGCTACACCGCGAAGGGCGTCTCAATCTGAGACAATGCACTCTTGCACTTTTCGGCTGTGCTACCTGCAGAGACTTGCTCCCAAAACAAAAAAATGAAAGCTTCACTGGTCCTCTTACCAGAACACCGTGAACTTGGCTTGCTTTCTTGAGCTCCTTACCACGAACAAGGCTCTGATACCATGTCAAGATTGTGGGAGAGAAGGAAGGAGTCTCACTTGTAGCTTTCTTGCTTGCACAATGGGGGAATACACATAGAGGTGGAATAACTCAAGTACATAGAAATAGAAGAACCCTATATACAGGTCTCAAACCAAACTCAACTAACTAAGGTGGCATACTAACTGAGCCACGAACTAGAGTAGATAAGGATAGCTGTCATCTAGCTATTATTCATGGGCGGTGTACCAACCGCATCTGCAACTAACAAGTCGGTGACATAAATGCACAACGGTCACCCTGGCATATCCCGAGTAGAGCTCGATATCTCAACACTATGTCTATGATATGTGGCACTTATTGCAAATATGTATGGAATACCCCCTTTAAGGGGTTTTGGGGAAGGTTCCATTGAACTCTTATCGAGTTACAAATGAAATATTAGATGTATCTAGTGTGTATTTAGTTATTACATATGCTCTTGGCGGCAAGGCCGTGTGGTGGTGGAGGTGTCTATTGTGTGCATGAGGTCCAGCTAGTGCCATAGCCAGTGCGGGTCTATTTTTGGTCCCATCACACCACTTGTTGGGACTAAAAGGAGCCCAAAAATGGTTTTAGGGCTCTACTCGAGCCTCCTATACTCACCAAACTACCCATAAGGCCTCGTAGCATAGAAGCATGTAGAGGACACACACTACTCTAAATAAATAACACATTTTTATAAATTGTAGTCCAATAGGTCTATCATTCCTAACTCCATAGAGGGAGTATCCAAACATATAGATGATCCACACCTTTATTTACACATATAAAGAGCTCCCCTTAGTAGAAAGTCATGGCTTCTATGGCTCTCCTACACTCTGGAAATTAACCCTAAGATGCATCATCCTATATATTGAATATGAACGTAAAAGTCCTCTCATAATATCATGCAATGATCCAAGAGATTGTATGTATTGCCACTAAAATGTTTTCCTCCAATCTTGTGTGAGAGGAGCAAAGAGTTTGTATGGTGTGACCCTAGTCTCCCTAGATACCATTGAAGAGCTCTAGTGAGACTACGAAGCCAAGTGGCCGGATAGATGGGATAAGTTCTTATGAGAACTTTGGGCTACCATGACCAAATCCTTATCCCAGATCTTGCATGTGTTCAACAAACCAGATGTGTGAGACTCTTACACACATATCACTCCCCCTACTCACCTATTGACCTCTATGTGCCTCCACCCCATCCATCACAACACATTCATAGCATCCCTACTATTGGCTCCACTCCCTCTCACTCCCAATTTGCATTGGGCTTTGCAACCAATTTCAAACTTGTTTCCCTAGCTCAATCTAGACTGCCCACACTTAGGATCATTTTGGACCGCTTGTCCCCAATGACCAAGCCAATAAGGTCATCTAACCCCTACTCACCACTATGAAAGGTAACCAACTTGCCTATCACAGTGAGAAAGACCTATTGCCACCACCCCTGACCTTGGACTTCTTTGACTTCTCTGCAATCACTAGTTTCACCAACCCCAAGTAGCAACTCATGGTGGAATGTTGCATGGTGCTATAGCAATAGAAATGCAGAAGTGGTAGAGCAGATTGACGTGCTTCATTAAGTAGTACTAGACATAAATGGGGGATTGAAGGTGGAATTTGACTTTCTTTCGCAACAAATCCTAGAGGAAGAGTGGGCTAGAGAGATCCAGATCATGAAGAGGGTCAACCTTTCCCTTTTAAATCTAGCCCAAGGTTGAAGCAAAAAAGAACCACGCCAAAATCTAGAGGCAATCGCCAAATCTAGATGACCTAGGCCTAGATCAAGGAGGTAGTAATTCCAATCCTAATGATCCATTCTTTGAAAACAACCTCCAATATCATGAAGTTGGCTAGTATCACCCAACTATTGGCTTGCCTCACTCAATCCAAGGCCCTCTCCCTCAAGCACTAGCACCGAATCCACGCTTTCTTAGGTATCGAGTCTGGACATAAACTTGAATTGAAAGCGCACCTGGTATGCATCATCTTGGAACGAGACAAGTTGTAGCAGCAAATCTAGAATCATGCCATCTATCTAGAGAAGATAGTGGTGGAGTTCATCTACCAAAACACTCCTTAGCCCCTCCTTTAGACTTGCATAGATCTGTGGTTGGAACACCACCACCTCTAGTACAACCCCCTCTTAGCACTCTGCCACCCACCTCTCAACCTAACAACATGTCCACTTTGTCCCCCACCCAATCCCAACCCAGCTCACCCTCTACTACCTCCCCTTCCACCTCCCACCCTTCTTGTCCCACCTATGCTAGACCAGTTCCAAGTTGATGATATAGACAATGTGTTGAGATATCGAGCTCCACTCGTGATACGCCAGGGTGACCATTGTGTATTTATGTCACCGACTTGTCAGTTGCAGACGCGGTTGGTACACCGCCCATGAATAATAGCTACATGATAGCTATCCTTATCTACTCTAGTTCGTGGCTCAGTTAGTATGCCACCTTAGTTAGTTGAGTTTGGTTTAAGAACCATATAGAGGGTTATTCTATTTCTTTGTACTTGAGTTCTTTTGGCTTACACAACTAAGAAGAGGAAAACTGTTTTCAGCCTCCATCCTTGTGTGTCTTCCCCCATTGTGCAAGCAAGAAAGCTTCAAGCGAGACTCCTTCCTTCTCTCCCACAATCTTGACATGGTATCAGAGCCTTGTTCGTGGTAAGGAGCTCAAGAAAGCAAGCCAAGCTCGCGGTGTTCTGGTAAGAGGAGCAGTGTTGCTTTCAGTTTTGTTTTGGGAGCAGATCTCTGCAGGTAGCACAGCCGGAAAGTGTAGGAGTGCATTGTCTCAGGTTGAGACGCCCTTCGCGGTGAAGCAAGAGGGCAGTATATGCTGCGGGAGAGGGCTTTAGCCCATGGCGACCTTGTTTTTTTTATTTGAGGCCATTTCGGGGCCTATTTTGGAGGCGGAAGTTTTCTGCACGCACTCAGGAAAAGGCCTAGTTTTATGCTGTGCAGCCACTGTTCTACAGGTCGGTGAATAGTTACTGTAAAAATTACTTTGTATGCTTGTGCGCAGAGACATTGGGAGTTACAGAATCATCCCTGTTGCCTGTTGATGCAAAATCGTCACTAGGAAGTGACTGTGTGGTCAAATACCACTTTCGCCAGTTTTGCAGATTTTCCCTTGTGAGGGTGAAGCTGTGGTTTTTGCAGTGACAGAATTTTTTGCAGTCTTCTGTAATGGCATCTGATTCTCTTTCACAGATTATCACTGAAAAGCTTGACAAGAACAACTTCCAAGCATGGAAGTTTAGAATGACGAATTTCCTTATGGGAAAAGGATATTGGGAATTTGTTGCAGGAAATGAAGAAGAACCAGTTCTTCCTGATGTTCCCAATCAACAGCAAATGCAGGCATTTAAAGCATGGCATGAGAGAGCCAGGAAAGTTATGTATTGGCTGTCTATCAGCATTTCAGACTCTATGATTGTGCATATTTAGGATGCAAGTACGCCAAAGGAGGCATGGGATACTTTGTCAAAAATGTATAGCACAAATACGCAAGCCAGGAAAATGCAGCTCAAGCAAGAGTTGCACAATGTGCAAAGAGAAAATATGAGCATCAATGACTACCACATGAAGGTGAAGAAGATTGCAGATGCACTTGTTTCCATTGGGTCACCAGTGGAAGATGATGATTTAGTTTCTGTGACCTTGAATGGTCTAGGAAAGGATTATGCACAGTTTCAGACATCCATTTCAGTTCGTGAAAGATTTCCTGATTTTGAGGAGCTGATTGCTCTTCTAATTTCTGAGGAGCAAAGAAATGGTGGTGCATCTTCTTCAGGAGGAACTTCAAAAGAAGCTGTCTTTTACTCAAATGTTGGAAGAGGTAGAGGTAGAGGTAGAGGAGGCCGATATGGAGGCCGTGGTAGAAATCAGAATATGCAGCAAACTCAAGAAAACTAGTCCTATGGAGGAGGACGTGGTAACTCTAGAGGCAGGGGGAGCCAAAGAGGTCGTGGTGGATGGCAAAGAGGCCAAAATGCAAACAGTAATGTTGAATGCTACTATTGTGGTAAAATGGGTCATATGGCTAAAGACTGTTATAAAAAGCAGAATGACATCATGAATGGAAAACTGCAACAAGGAAATTATGCATCCTCTAGTAGACAGGGTGATGACAGAAATGAGCATCTGTTTATGGTGCAGCACATGAACAATTCTGTGACAAGTGCAGAAGAAAGCAATGATGTATGGTATGTTGACTCAGGTGCATCAAACCACATGACAGGTCATGCAGAATGGATGGAGGATGCAAGGAAAATGGAAAAACCAGGATTTGTGGAGACCGGTGATGATACTGCACATCCTATTGTGCAGATTGGAAAAATTCCCTTGTCTATGCAGGATGGGAAAAAGAAATACCTGTCCGATGTATTTCATGTCCCGAATATCACCAAGAATCTGGTTTCTGTTGGTCAAATGGTTGAACAGGGCTTGCAGGTCAGATTTAATCCTCATGGATGCTTTGTTGAGGATATGAAAAATAAAGGTCGCTTGATAGCAAAAGGAAAGAAGAAGGGCAGAATGTTTACATTGGATGTAGACATGTCTGAATTGAGTGCAGCAATGTTTGCACATGGGACCGGTGTAGTTGCAGATATTGATATCTGGCATAATTGCATTGGTCATGTTAATGTACAGCGACTTAAATCAATGCAGGCCCAAAATATTGTTGCAGGTTTGCCGAAATTTAAGGTTGCAGAAATGTATAAGGTATGTGAAGCCTGTCAATTTGGAAAACAGGCAAGGAAACCATTTCCTAGACATGTTCAAGAGAGTAAGAAGCCATTGGAATTAATCCACTCTGATGTGTGGACAACTAAAGCTACATCTCTTGGAGGCTGTCATTATTTTGTCAGTTTTATTGATGACTATAGCAGAAAAGTTTGGGTGTATTTTATGAAAAAGAAAAGTGAAGTTTTTGGGCATTTCAAAACTCTTAAAGCGATGGTTGAAAAAGAAACAGGCCTGCAGATAAAATGCCTAAGGTCAGATGGAGGGGGAGAGTACCTCTCAAATGAGTTTGCAAGGTTCCTGCAGGAGCATGGCATAAAGCAGCAATATTCATGCAGTCATACCCCACAACAAAATGGAATTGCAGAAAGGAAAAACAAGCATATTGGAGAGGTATCTCGTGCCATGCTCAATGAAAAAGACTTGCGAGATTTTTATTGGGTTGAAGCAGTTGCTACAGCAGTCTACATAATGAACAGGACTCCCACTGTAGCAATACATGGAATGACTCCAGAGAAGAGGTATACTGGTAGGAAACCAGATATTTCTTATTTGAAAATTTTTGGTTGCATTACCTATGTACATGTGCCAGATGAGTTGAGATCCAAGTTGGATCCAAAAGCTGAGAAGTGCATCTTTATTGGTTACTCTCTGCAGTAAAAAGGGTATATATGCTATAACCCTTCTACTCGTAAGTTTACAGTGAGCAGAGATGTCGTTTTTGATGAGATGAGTAGCTGGTATAAACCAGTAAATGTGATTGATGATGTAGATGCACAAAATGGTAATGCTGCACAAAATTCACAGCAGCAGTCACAAAATATTAGTGAACCTGGAGCGTCCTCTAGTAGTGGTTCACATTCTTTGCCATGGACAGGCAGATTGAGATCAGGAGAATCTTCTCAAAGTAATGCAGATAGTGGTATGTAGGTATCACGAAAAGGAAAAGAGAAGGTTGATCAGCCCATGTTTGATGTGAATGCAGGTCACTCTTATGTGGATGGTGAATCCAGTGGCTCAGAACAGAGCATTGATGATGAGTTGGGTATTCCTTCTATTGTTACACCTGGAGTAAGGAAGACCAGGGATGTTTTGAGAGCACCTGGGAGTGAACCTACTTTGCGCAGGTCTACAAGAGCTAGGTATCCTGTGGATAGGCTGAAATATGATGGATTTACAGCCATTCACTATGCATATATGGTCAAAGTGATACAGGAACCAAAACCCACTTCTTTTGAGGAAGCCATGGGAAAAGAAAAATGGGAGAAAGCCATGGATGAAGAAATGGATGCTTTGGAAGCTAATGCTACATGGGAATTGGTACCTTTGCCTAAAGGTAGAAATGCAATTGGCTATAAGTGGGTTTATAAGGTGAAGCACAATGCAGATGGTTCTGTGAACAGATACAAGGCAAGATTAGTAGTCAAGGGGTATGCACAAACATATGGTATTGACTATGAAGAAACATTCAGTCCAGTTGCAAGGATGGCAACTGTAAGAGCAGTCATTGCTATGGCTGCATCAAAGGGATGGTCTTTACATCAGATGGATGTAAAGAATGCCTTCTTGCATGGTGATTTGCAAGAAGAGGTCTATATGGAGCAGCCACCAGGTTATGTGCATGCTGTTCATCTTGAGTTTGTTTGCAAGTTGAAGAAAGCCTTGTATGGCTTGAAGCAAGCACCTAGAGCATGGTCTGACAAGATAGGACAGTATCTTGTCACTATTGGCTTTCAGATTTCCAAGGCAGATTTCTCACTTTATGCGAGAAAAACAGAGAAAGGTATTATGCTACTTGTCATTTATGTTGATGATTTGATTATGACAGGTGACAGTGATGAAGATATCCTTCATGTGAAAATGCTATTGAAGCAGAAGTTTGAGATGAAGGATTTGGGAGAGCTGCGTTATTTCTTGGGCATTGAGGTGATTAGATCACCAAGTGGGATACAGCTCTTGCAGAGGCAGTATGGATTGGACATGCTGTCCAAATATGGGATGACAGGCTGTAAGCCTATTTCAATTCCTTTGGAGCAGAATGTGAAGCTGAGCACAGATGCAGGTGAGCTTCTAGAAGACCCTACTATGTACAGACGCATAGTAGGAAGTTTGATTTATATGACTATTACCAGGCCAGATTTGAGCTATGCTATTGGATTGGTAAGTCAGTTTATGCAGGCTCCAAGGAAACCACATTTGGATGCGGCTAGACGCATACTCAGGTATGTGAAGTCCACATTGCAGTATGGACTATTTTATGAGACTGGGGTTCAAATACAGTTGCATAGATACACTGATGTTGATTGGGCTAGTAGTATTTATGATAGACGATCTACCAGTGGATATGTGTTCTCTTTTGGGAGTGCTGCAGTCACTTGGAGCAGCAAGAAACAGCCTACAGTTGCCTTGTCGAGCACAAAGGCTGAGTACAGGGGTGCAACAATGGCTGCATGTGAGGTAGCTTGGTTGCATAAGCTACTTTATGATATGCATCAGTCTACAGATGGACCAGTTGTCATTTATTGTGACAACATGAGTAGTATACACTTGGCAAATAACCCAGTCTATCATGCTAGAACAAAGCACATTGAGGTGCATTATCACTATGTACGAGAGAGGGTTTTACTAGGTCTTATTAATCTAGTTTATGTCAGCACAGAGGATCAGGTAGCTGACATATTCACGAAGGCATTGGGCGCAGAGAAGCTGCGCAAGTTCAGAGACCTGCTTGGTGTACAGGAATTGGGATTGAGCTCGAGGGGGAGTGTTGAGATATCGAGCTCCACTCGTGATACGCCAGGGTGACCGTTGTGTATTTATGTCACCGACTTGTCAGTTGCAGACGCGGTTGGTACACCGCCCATGAATAATAGCTACATGATAGCTATCCTTATCTACTCTAGTTCGTGGCTCAGTTAGTATGCCACCTTAGTTAGTTGAGTTTGGTTTGAGACCCATATAGAGGGTTCTTCTATTTCTTTGTACTTGAGTTCTTTTGGCTTACACAACTAAGAAGAGGAAAACTATTTTCAGCCTCCACCCTTGTGTGTCTTCCCCCATTGTGCAAGCAAGAAAGATTCAAGCGAGACTCCTTCCTTCTCTCCCACAATCTTGACACAATGACAACAACATTAGCATCTAACTTTGTGGGTTCGAGTCCACTGTGCATGCCAATATTATAGGTGGTGGTAGATAGCCGCCTTTGAATCTAGGAGCTACTAGCGATGCATTGAGAAGTCGACAGATGTATAAACAATAACTACTTAGCATGACACATGGGCAAAGGTAATGTCAAGTTGTAAGGCAATGGCCTATATAAAGGAAGGGAGTGAGTCATTATTAATGTTGTTTGAGAATATGCACAACCTTAGAGATCAAGTATTGAAGGGTTCTCTTGCTTCACCACAATATCATTTCCAAGTCCCTGCTTCCCATCTCTCTTGATTGGTATCCTGAGTGCTCTCTATTAGTAGAGATATATTGTTTCATCCACACTCATTACATTCTATTAAGCACTACCTTAGTCTTGTATCTTGCAGTTTTTTAGTACTTATGATCTAGCACTAGCTATTCCCAAAGTCTTGTGTTGCTAGTACTTGTATTATCCATATTTGATCACTATATTTTGGATTAATATTTGAGTACATTTGGTGTTTAATCTATTTGTTGTGATTATGCCTCATTCTGCAACCTAGACGTTGACTATTGAAAGTAATGTCAATGCCCCCTTGTGTCAATTTTGAGCATGCTCATATTCATCTATGAGAGCTAAGTATTGACTACAAGAAGTGCTTAAAAATAGGCACAAAATCCAAATTTAAAGGGAAAAATAGACTTCGTTGAAGGTGGTAGCTGCAGTTAGTTCAATTTCAAGCGGCAAGTAAGAAGCCAGTTCCTAAAGTGCTTTAAAGATACACCAACTAGCCGTTTTGGATTTCTCATAAATTTTTCATCCATTGGATTGGACCCCAAAAAGAGCTAGGTAGTGCGGGACCTCGAGATGGATGCCCAAAAATTTTCAAAAGCTGATTTGGAGGCCGCCGAACGTGGGAGGAGTGTCAAAAAATGGCCAACCACTTGAGAGTTGAAGTGGTGCTATCCTTTAGGGGGCCTTGGGTACCCCCTAAATTTCACAATTGAGGGGGGGGGGGGGGGTTTCGTGAAGAAGAAGATGGTGACATCCTACAACATGGCAACAATTTTTAAGAGAAGGGGGGGCTATGGTGGCTCAGAACAACCCCCCCCCCCCCCCACTGATTACATCCCTGATCTACATCCTTCCTACACTCTCCATCACCATCTCTTGCGTGAGCAATGGCTGCCTGGACATGGAGATCCTGTTCTAGTATTTCCCTCTTCTCCTTCTCTCTCCTCTCTAGGGGCAGTCCATGCACATGAAGAAGAATGAAAATCGATTGATGAATGCTTGTCCGGTGGCGTGGTACCGGATTGCTTCTAAATTGAGTGGGGCTGATGATGGATGATCAAAGAAGGATTGAGCATCAATGGTGGTTTTTTTTTCTGTCTGGAATCAAATTTCAAAAAACCCGCATCAAAAGGAAAAAGTCGGTATTTCTCTTTTATGAAGGAAAATGGCTATTCTTTTATCGTTAATGGTCCAAATGATGTTCATAATGGATGAAAATTGGTGATAATTATGTTTGTTATATGTTGGATGATTCTATGTCAAGAAAACCTGATTATGAAATGCCATAATGCTGAAAATAATTTTCAAAAACCTAAAAAGTGTATTTTTAGTATAAAAATAAAGGTTTTATTAGTTTCGGGTGGGGAAAGGAGATGCACATGGGATAAAATTCTAATAAAAATCATTTCTCAATTGTCATAATCAATCCATAATAACACATCATAAAATAATCTATTTTTATGCATAAATAAATAGTAGAAAGTAGCAAAAAAATGAAAAAAAAGAAAAGAAAATAGGTTTTGGGGGTTAGAAAAATGCAGAAAACTATGGTTAGTGTCCGTGCGTGTTTGGCAATGGATGAGGTATGGGATTAGGCTTCAGCTCACCCTTGTCTTTATGTTTTACTGCATTTTCATTGCTTCACAAACAATATTTATCAAATCAACACTTTGTGATCTGGTAGCACTTTATACATTAAAAATGAAAAAAATAATACCCTACATCTATACATTAAAAATAATATTTATCAAATGACATAAGGGATAGGGACAAAAGAAGGGTTGTGGAAGCATTTAAGTGCTAAAAATGAAGAAAAGTCTGATCCTTTGTTTGTGCATGTCATATAGGATGATACAAAATTTAAGGTTAAGAGGCTAGTAGCACGAGAAATCGGTGCTAGTCTCCAAACATTGAAGCATACGCTTAGTGAAGATCATGAGAGAGTTGTTTTTTCCAGATCACAAAGTGCTGATTTGATAAATATTGTTTGCGAACTAGGATCATATGCACTATGCATGATGCATGCTATGGTATCGATCCTCGATTGCATAGCAATTGTTTTCCTAGGACATGACTTATACGTGGACATGATAAATATTATTTGTGAACTAGGATCATATGCACTATGCATGATGCATGCTATGGTATCGATCCTCAATTGCATAGAAATTGTTTTCCTAGGACATGACTTATACATGGAGTCCGAAGGAGCCTAAGTTGTAGATTAGTCGATCATTTTCTTAGGGGAATTTTTTGGAAAGGACACATGGTATCTCTTGGACTACTTTCAAAATGAAAGAGTGGAGCTTGTATCGTGTGTACTTTATGTTGGTGCGACTCATCTTGGGGCCAATCAAGTGAGAGGTGCTTTCCCATGTTTGTGCTACAAGGTATTATGCCTATAGATGATAGGATCTCTCTCTGAGGAGAAGGGATGGTAAACGTTGGGGACTTTGATTTATTACAAACACAGAATCGACATTTGGATTTAGTGTAGAGTGAGTCTTAGACACTCGTGGTCCACGAGGCCGTGTGGGGGGTTGTCTGTTGTGTGCATGAGGTCGGGCTAGTGCTAGTACCGGCCCATTCTAGGTCCCATGAGTGGTGCATTTGCCAGGAGCCACCAATAAGTGGTGGTTCTGAATCTAAGGTTTCTAGGGACGAAATATTTGGTTTATGTCCTTTGACAAGAACCATCAAGCCGAAATACAAAAAGAGGAATGTGCTGATAGGGCTAGACGGCGGTTGGAGATTCTAAGGCACTATTCTCCTCAAAGGTGAAGCCCACTACATATAGGTGGCAGTGGTCCTAATAACCTAAGTGTCATAAGAAACCCTTTGAGTGCAAGAGGAAGTCTTAGTACTTCCCTTCTTCCAATCAATCAACCCACTTCAAGTGGGGGTGTAGTTTTACCTACACAAAATCATGTTGTCAATTCAGTTGTAGCCATGGCACAACCTATCACATTTCTAGTAGGGACATCGGATTTACCAGCATTAGGAGCACCTTTTCCCATCTTCCATGGGTTAGGAAAAGAAGATGGAGAACTCCATATTAATGAGTTTAAAGCACTCATGTTAAAATATCAAATCCAAGATAAAGGACACCTAATGATGTTCTTCAATAGGACATTAAAAGGAAGGGCAGTAGTATGGAATCACAGTCTAGAGGCCGCAACCATAACTAGCATTGAACAATTCTTCACGGCCTTCCATAGAGAGTTCACTCCTAAGAGGGGTGCATAGTATTGGTTGCGTGTCTTGAATGTAACACGCCAAGAGCTAAATGAGAATGTCCAAGTCTATGCCAAGAAACTGAAGCAAGTTCTTCACAAACTTAATACTTATATTCCCATTCCACCGACTACACAGTTGCAATATTTCTTACATGGATTAGATTTTAATATCCAAGTGCAGCTGCGTAGTGTTGCTTTGGTCGACATTGACACTGCTATTACCCAAGAAAAAGGAGTAGAGTCATGCTTGCAAGTGCCTTATGCAGCAAGGATAACGAATGGAAGAGGGAGTATCATGCCGAATGTGCCTATGTTATGCTCTCCTCCTAGTCTGACTATGCCTATGGCTAGTCAGATGGGCCCACTAAGTGGTGGAGGCCAAACAACAAACCCGAATGTTGTCCCAGTAGGTCAAACTGATTTCTAATCAAGTAGTTAGTCTAATGGGACGATAGACAAATGATTGCGACTATGAGTCGAGTGCCTCTAATGTCCTTTGTGAAGTTAAGGACATGATGAAGCACTACACCGATATGATTTTTGAACAATATAGAAAAATAGCTATAGATGTCAATTTCCTTAAGAAGCATCAAAATTTGATAGGGAGTGGACACCCTGAAGAGGGTGCCCCCTCAAGATTCAATTTTAGAGTTATTCATACTCTTGGGAAAGAGCATGCTGTAGCTGATTATCTTAGCAGATTGGACAATGATGATATGGAAGCACGAGTTCCTAATCAACTTCCTGATGCTGAACTTTTTGAAGTTTAGGTTATAGATCCTGACTCTTATTATGATCAGTTACTGCATTTCTTACAGGAAGGAGTGATGCCTTCACACCTTACAGCAGATCAGAGAAGGAGATTAGCTTTGAAGAGTCAATCCTTTCAGGTTATTCTGAATCTTTTGTACAAAAGAGGAGTTGATAATGTGTTGAGGAGGTGTGTTCCTGAATTACCAGCAGTTCTTCATGAAGCTCATTTCGGGCTGTTGGGAGGTCACTTTTTTGGAGAAATTAGAGGCACATAAATATTGCAAGTAGGTTTATGGTGGCCTACTATGTTGAAGGATGCTCATCAATATGCTAAGGAGTGTTTGCAATGCTTGAAGGAGGTCAACCTCTTGATAGGGATAGAATGCCGGATCATGCTGTATTACCACTTGAACCATTTTAGAAATGGGCAATTGATTTTGTTGGACCTATCAAACCAGCAGCTAAAGGCACAGGTAACAAATACATTTGGTTTTCACAGACTATGCCACAAAGTGAGTGGAAGCACAAGCCCTCAAGGATAATAAAGAAGTTAGTGTGTTCAACTTTTTGTATACTAACATTATGACTAGGTTTGGATGTCCTATTGAGCTGGTCAGTTGACAGGGGTAGACATTTTTTGAATCAAATTATTCGGGACCTGACTATCAGGCATATGATTCTTCACAAGAAGTCAACTCCATACAATCCTCAGGCTAATGAGCAAGCTGAGAGTTCCAACAAGATCCTACTCCATATCTTGAAGAAGATCGTTGAAGATAACAGGAAGGATTGGGATGTCAAGTTGGAATTTCTTATGTGCCTTCTCTCTTGTGTGTTTTGGAGTAACGGATTCTTGGTGAAGAAGAAGGTTTCTTACAGGTTTTTGTGGCCAGGAAGCATACTTGCAGCCTCTCTTGGCCGGTTCGTGCTTCTCATGGTGTCGTGGAAGGGTGCTCTTCACCAAACTCACTAATATTGTGTTAAATTGGGATGAATCTTTCTTCATTAGTATCAGTGTTGGGAAAAATGTAGTGGGAGCCATTTTAATACAGAAGGGAAAAGGGATATTCTATATGAGGCCGATGTTTTATATAAGCAAATTCATTGGAGTGGCTGAAAAGCTTGGATGGAAGAAGAATTGTTGGTATGGGGATTGGTATATGCAGTTAAAAGATGGAAATCATACTTGATTCAAAAACCATTTGTAGTACTTACTAGTTCCCATTTGCTTCCACAAGTTTTGAGATATGTTGAAAATGCTCCAAGAGTTACTAAGGCTTTGTAAGAATTTGAATTTGCATGTTTGAAGGAGGATACTGTAAGAGCTAGCTTCGCTGATATCTTGACTTATAAAGAACCTGTTGAAAGTGCATCTGTTATAAGACGAAAGCTCATTCCGCATCCACAAATTCATGAGGAGATGAAGGACAAAGATGCTACCTTGTTTTTTTATGGCAGTTAGAGAAGAGTGCTAAAAAAGGGAGGATTGGGTTTTGTCATTATGGATGCTAAAAATTGAGAAATCTTTTCTAGAAGTCAAGAAAGTAAAGAGATACAAAGTAACAATGAAGCTGAATATGCGAGTTTACATGCTGGCCTAAAACAATGTATTCAGTTGGGATACAAGAAGATTGTTGCAAAAGGAGATGCTATGTTGGTGGTCAGATAGGTTCAAAATGTTGGGAAAGCCAATAAATATATTTTGAAGGATTGGCTATCGAAGATAAAATTCCTCACAAGGCAGGTGCAAAAATTTGAAATTTGGCATATTGGTAGGGAGAACAACCATAGAGCTCTTGAATTGGTTGAAAATTCTCTTTCCCAGTATATTTCAGCAATGAGGGTGGATAATCCTAGATATGAGGGCAGGGAAAGCCTTCACTTGATTGAAGAGTTTCTAAAAACTGGGGAGATAAAGTCGTCAATTGATAAATACAAAAGGTTGTAAAATATTACACAGCGCAGCGAACAGAATCTGAGAAAGAGATAGAGAGTACACAACAGATAAGAGGAGAATCAGTAAATTCTTTAACTCCAAACAACTGATACAAAGATGGCTCTGTCCACCCATGCGCTTCCACTGTGTGAAGCTTAGATGGCGATCTAGACAGAAGATAGGTGAAGAGCTTAAGGCTATCTGGAATAACAACTCTGACTGGGTGAAAGATAAGTGAGAGATGGCTGTGAAGAGGTTTAGATTTTATAGCCCGCGAAGGTCGTTAGGTCGGCGTGCTGACCGACCTACCATATGAGCCTCCACTAGTCGTCCAGGGAATATTCCCTTTACCATCGGGCCGGGAGCGCTGCCCCTGGACCCCCACCAGGGGGGCCGCTGGCCCCCCTGGGACCCCCCAGCTAGGGGCCGCTTCCGTAGCCCCTGGACCCCATAATAGGGGCCCCTTTTAACTCCCTTACACCGCAACTCAATGCAATGCGCCTCGAGTTGCTACCAGCTTAACCACTTTGTCTAACCCAAAGATTAGACCCACAACAGTCACCTTTTTGCCATTCGGTCACATAGACCTCATCTGATATACAAGTCATAACTCAACCAATGTCCGGGCTCACATTTGGCTTCTCCTCATAATGGGGGCCTTACAACTTTGAGCACCATGGATCATTGGTAGCACCTAATGAGGGCGGGGCATTGATCATATCTAACACCCCCCCTCAATGTCCACCCATAGGTGAACTATCTCCTCGGCCCAATGCCGAGTCTCTGAAGATGAACTTGAAGCAGATCCTTCGTAAGTGTGTTGGTGAAGATGTCTGCTCCATTCTCCTCTGTTGGACAGTAGACCAGTTCCACTATCCCATCCTCCATCAAATCACGCACATAGTGATACTGGATCTCTATATGTTTGGTGCGTGCATGAAACACTGGATTTTTGGCAATGGCGATGCAACTTTTATTGTCACATCTCAGCACAATTGGTTCTTCATCCTACACTCCCATATGCCATAGAATCCTTCTCAACCATACGGCCTCACATGCAGCAAAACAAGCTGCCTTGTACTCTGCTTCGGTAGAAGACAATGCCACTGTTGGTTGCTTCTTACTTATCCAAGAGAAAATTCCTGAACCTAAAGAGAAACAATAACCAGAAACTTACTTCCTGGAATCAATGTCTCCTGCCCAATCTGAGTCACAGTTTCCCACAAGAGAAGTTCCGAAACTGTATGTGATACCATAGTCAAGAGTTTTCTTCAAGTATCTGAGCACCCGCATCCCAACCTTCCAATGACTCTCATGAGGTTTGTTTGAGAACCTGCTCAAAACACCAACAGCAAAATTGATGTCTGGTCTGGTGTTACACAAGTAGATCAGACTGCCGACCAACCTCCTATACCTCCCAATGTCTGCTAATGCTGATGTATCCTCGACGGATAACTTTGCATTCACCTCCATAGGTGTAGCTATCTCCTTGCACTCGGTCATGCCAAATGCCTTCAAGATCTCCCATGCATACTTCTTCTGAGAGATGAAGATCTTTCCTGGCTCTTGCCAGACTTCAATCCCCAAACAATAGTGCAGCAAGCCTAAGTCTGTCATTTCAAACTCAGAGCTCAAAGCCTTTCGAGTTTGGTTGATCATATCTTCATAGTCACCTGTAATAAGAAGGCCGTCTACATATAGGACAATCACTACAGACTTTTTACCATCCTTGTAAACATACAAGTTAGCATCTGAGGCACATCTTTTGAAGTTTAGGTTTGAAAAGAACCTATCTATCCACTGGTACCATGCTCTGGGGGCTTGTTTAAGCCCATACAATGCCTTCTTCAGTTTACACACTTTGTTCTCAGAATGGGGGGCTTTAAACCCTGGTGGCTGAGCCACATAAACCTCCTCTTTAAGGTCACCATTTAAGAACGCTAACTTAACATCCATTTGGTACACTGGCCACTTCTTGTGGGCAGCCACTGCAAGTACTGTGCGAATAGTGGTCATTCTGGCAGTTGGGGCAAATGACTCTTGAAAATCAAACCCTTCAACTTGTGAAAATCCTTGGGCAACCAGTCTAGCTTTGTACTTTTCTAAGGTACCATCAGCCTTGTACTTTACCTTCCAGATCCACTTGGTGCCAATAACCTTCCGCTTTGCTGGTCGATCTACTAGCTCCCAAGTGTCATTCTTCATTATGCTGTCATACTCCGCTTGCATAGCATCCTTCCATGATGGATCTGCAAGTGCTTCTTCTAAGTCAGTTGGCTCCTTTACTTCTCTCATAATCTCAACCATCAAGGCCATATTGACTATGTGAGCAGAAGCCCTCCTTTGCTCCTCTATTCTCTGAGACCTCCTTGGTCCATCTGCCTTCTCCTCAACAGATGTAGGCATAGGATTATTGTGGTCATAGAGCTGCTTCACCCAGCGCGGCAATGGCTTTTCCGGTGGGGTGATGTCAGGTTGGTGAACTTTTTCCTCATCATCTGACGATGATGCTTCCTCCTCCTTAAGGATAGGGATAGCTCTCGCAACAGGTTCATAATGGACTACTTCTTCGCTTGATGATAAAATGGAAGAACTTGCCTTCTCCTCCTCCACTGTATGCGGCTCCTCCTTGAACACCACATCACGACTCGCGATGATCTTCTTTGCCTCTTGGTCATATAACTTGTAAGCCTTCTGCTCATCACTATAACCCAAGAAGATACATTTTCTGCTTTTTGGTTGTAACTTGTTTCTCTTCTCATCTAGAACATGTGCATAACATTCACATCCAAAAATTCTGAAATGTGAAACAGATGGTTTCTTACCAGTGTAAGCCTCATGAGGTGTTTTTCCCTTGAGAGCCTTTGTGTAGCTCCGATTTAGAATGTAGACTGCAGTATTAACAGCTTCAGCCCAAAAATGGTTAGGCAATCCCTTGCCCTTTAGCATGCATCTTGCCATCTCCACAATGGTACGATTCCTGCGTTCCACAACACCATTCTGCTGAGGTGTGTGAGGCGTCGTCAATTGACGCTTGATCCCTTTGCTCTTGCAAAAGCCTTCAAACTCCTTTGAGTTGAACTCACCACCACCATCTGTTCTAAATTTCTTCACACTTTTCCCTATTTCATTCTCAACAAGTATTAGCCATTCTTTAAACTTACCAAAAGCTTGAGCCTTATCACGAAGGAAGTACACCCACATCTTCCTACTGTAGTCGTCGACAATCAACATGAAATAAGAAGATCCCCCCAAGGCCTGTGTAGGCATCTTACCACACAAGTCAGCATGCACCAACTCTAGAGGAGCCTGTGCTCTATTCTTGCTTTCTTGTGGAAATGCCTTTCTCTGTTGCTTGCCCATCATACAAGCTTCACATGGTTCCTTCAATTCAGTTATTGTAGGTAGGTGAGCAACCATACCTTGCTTTTGCATCTCCTTTAATACTGCAAATCTGATGTGTCCAAACCTTTCATGCCAAAGCTTACTTGTGCCCACTCCAGCGGTGGCTTTAAGAGCACTTAGCTCATACAGGTTGTTCCTTCTTTCTCCTTTGCCAACAATTGTGCCAGCACTATCAATAATTTCTGCACCTGTCTTCTTGAACCTCACTTCATGACCAAGATCAGTTATGGCAGCAACTGATAAGATATTTCTCCTGATTTCGGGAACATACAACACATTTGAAAGCTTTTTGACTTCACCATTTGCAGCAACAAAAAAAATAGTACCTGTGCCCGCAGTAGGGCATTTAGCATCATTTCCAACCGTCACAGTGATGGATTCTTGTAGAGGTTGCATAGAACTGTATAGACCTTTCTTGTTGGTCATGTGACGGGAGGCCCCACTATCCAACACCCATGAGTTAGTGGTAGATTCTTCTTGCGCCGAGGAGCACACTTCCTCAATGGTCGCCATGAATAATTCCAACTCTGCTTCAGCCGTATTGGCTGTCTCTTTCCCTTTACTTTTAAGGGTACCATTCTTTTCATCTGCCTTCTTGACACGACAATCTGCAATTGCATGTCCTTTCTTCTTGCAGTAGAAGCACTCTCCTTGAAACTTCGTCTTGCCGCCCTTCTTCTTTTTGTCACCATCATTTTTGGTGGAGGAGATACCTTTGCCTTTTGCATTGGCAGAGAATGCAGCATCTCCATTGTTGCTTCCTTCTCGAGCTTTCAACCTCAATTCCTCCTCCATTAATAATGCACAAAACTCCTCAAAAGTCAAAGCTTGAGGTCTCACCTAAGTATTAAGGGCAGTTACTAGTCCATCAAACTTTTGTGGACAAATCCGAAGACACCTTCGAGCTAGCTCTTCGCTAGTCTTTTGTATCCCAGCGCCAGCCATCTGGTCGCGCAGATTCTTAATCCGAGTGATGAAGGCTTCAACCGTCTCTCCTTCAGTAAACTTCTCCGCTGCTAGTTGATTCTCCAAGTTTTGAATCCTTGTTTGGTTTTGTGTTTCATACTGACTCCTTAGCACATTCCAAGCCTCTGACGCTTTGGTTGTATGCTGAATCAAAGTCAAAACACTGTCAGAACAGCTTGTAACTAAGGCACACAGTGCATCTGCATTCCTTCGTTTCCAAGCTCGTAGAAGATCTGCGTTCGGAGGAATCATCACACTAGGATTTGATGGGTCGGGGGTAGGCTGTGGTTCTGCGTTAGTCCCCAGCACAGTCTCCAGAAGCTCATGTAGTTTGTACCATCTAACTTGCCTTCGCTGAAGGTTGGTGGACGAATCCTCAGTGTTTGAATAGCCGGTACAGCAACACCACCTCCTGCACCGCTTCCGAAAGTCGACATAGTTTCTCTTTTTTGTTGAAGCCTTTGCCTCTTGCACGCTCTCCGATCTCTAGAGCCCCCTGGGCTCTAATACCATGTAAAATATTACATGGTGCAGCGAACAGAATCTGAGAAAGAGATAGAGAGTACACAACAGATAATAGGAGAATCAGTAAATTCTTTAACTCCAAACAACTGATACAAAGATGGCTCTGTCCACCCGTGCGCTTCCACTGTGTGAAGCTTAGATGGCGATCTAGACAGAAGATAGGTGAAGAGCTTAAGGCTAGCTGGAATAACAACTCTGATTGGGTGAAAGATAAGTGAGAGATGGCTGCGAAGAGGTTTAGCTTTTATAGCCCGCGAAGGTCGTTAGGTCGGCATGCTGACCGACCTACCATATGAGCCTCCACTACTCGGCCAGGGAATATTCCCTTTACCCCGGACCCCACAATAGGGGCCCCTTTTAACTCCCTTACATCGCAACTCAATGCAATGCGCCTCGAGTTGCTACCAGATTAACCACTCTGTCTAACCGAAAGATTAGACCCACAACAGTCACCTTTTTGCCATCCGGTCACATAGACCTCATCTGATATACAAGTCAGGACTCAACCAATGTCCGGGCTCACATTTGGCTTCTCCTCATAATGGGGGCCTTACAACTTTGAGCACCATGGATCATTGGTAGCACCTAATGAGGGTGGGGCATTGATCATATCTAACAAAGGTATGCCATTGTCAGAAAGGTCAGGGCATATGTGCTCATAAATGATCAGTTGTACACGAAGGGGATTGATAATGTACTAAGAAGAGTGCTGGATAGTTCTGAGATTCGTGCTTGTTTATCTTCCTGTCATGAGAAAGCATGTGGTTGTCATTTTGGTTTTGAGCTTACCAAAAGGAAAATTCTACTAGTTGGACTTACTTGGCCTAGTCTAAGTGCTGATGTTGCTCATTGGAGTAAAAGTTATCATGCTTGCCAGTCATATGCAAAAAGGGTACTAATTCTAGAACCTGCCAAAGCCATTGTTGCCTATGGACCATTGAGAAGTGGGGTCTGGATTTTATTGGACATTTTCTTGATAAAAAAACAAGAAAGTCTTATATCATTAATGTAGTTGATTATATGATCAAATGGCCTGAAGCCAAGGCTACAAGGAATTGCAAGAAAGAAGATGTAACTCAGTTCCTCATGGAGGAGATATGCTGTAGATTTGGAATACCACTAGAAATAGTGATAGATCAAGGTCTTGTCTTGAGAAATAAACTATTGAGAGAATTAATAGGGAAACTAGACTTGAAACATGGATTTTCTACACCTTATTACCATCAATGCAATGGACTAGTGGAAGCATTCAATGGAACGTTAGAGAAGATTCTCTTTAAGATGGTGGAAGATCATCCTAAAGATTGGGACAATTATCTACGTCGGGCTTGTAGAACAATGCAAAAGACAAGTACATGATTCACCCCTTTTCAGTTATTATATGATCAAGATTCTTTACTTCCTATGAATGTCATGTTCCCTATGATGGAGTTTGTAAGAAAGCATTATTTAGATCAAATAGAATTGGGAATTGACAGAGGATTGAACTTGCATACCCTACAGTTGGATAGACAACAAACAATGAATTGTTATGAAAAACAGATTGTGAACAGAAAGGAATGGTTTAATAAACAGTTGAAGAAGAAGAATCTTGTAGAGAGAATGCTGGTTATGAGATATGACAGTAGCTTGGACTCTACTTTTCAAACCAAGTTTCAAGATAGATGGGAAGGACCTTTCCTCATCAAGTAGAAGTTCAAAAATGGCACTTACTTGCTACAAGATTTAGATGGGACTATTCACAATAGTAGAATCAATGGGTTCCATCTAAATAAATATATCTACAGAATCCTATAAATAAAGAGGATGTAGATAATGTCTCTACTATACATAAAGTAGGTTGCTTGTAGTTTACTGTTTGGGGCATATTCAATTTTTTGAAATCTGGTGCTGATTAGATGGTTGTAAATGATTCATAACATATTCAAAGTGTGCTTTGACACCTATAAAAGTCTTTGTCAAGTTTGGTGTTGATTGGAGCAAGAATGTGAGAGTTATGGTCTCTGGAAGGTCGATGTCTGAAGTGGATTGCATGTAGAAACTCAGGACTATAGACTATGCAGAGCTGTTTCAGGGTAGCAGATCAAGGAATTTGACTCTGAGATTTTTTGAAGAGTTATAGATTAGAAAGAGAGCTACAACCTTACTTTTTGAAGCTTGGAGATCCAAGACCTGATTAGAAATTTATGAGTTGTTATGTGCAGTGCTCTATGAATTAGATTTTCAAGAAAAGGAATTTGTCTTTGTCGGATGTTTTTGAAGTTTTTAATAAAGGTTTTTTTACACTCTGTGTTTCAAACGAGGAAGTGGCTAATCATGGTGAGTGAAAATGAGTGACTGGGAATATGATGCTATGTGAAGTCAAGCGGGGTAATACATGCAAAAATCATTTTTTTGTCTTACTAACACTTACCCGTACCAGGAGTCCGGTTGATAAATGAAAATCCCAAGTGGTATCATGCATGTTCCATAGGTGGTTGTGATATTTCAATTTTGAGACACGTGCTTCATGCAAGAAGAGAAGAAAATGTTTTCTCGTTTTCGATTTTGAGTTATCGAGTGGAATTTTATGTGGCAAGGAGCATGCTTGCCATCTAGCAATTAAGGGGAAGCAAGGGCCAAACTTGATAAATTAAGGAAAAAAGAAAAAATGCGAGTACTTTTTTTGGAAAAAAAGAGAAGAGAAGTAACACTATATTATGGAGTTTGGGAATTTTCATATACTTTGGAAATTTATAGGATGGTCAATATTTGGTCACATGGTCAAATTGTTACCCCCTTCCTTGAAGGTGAAACTTTTTCTAGATACTATATAGATGATAATACCAAGTTCCATCTTCAAAAAAGGGATTAAGATTTAATCACATGGCCAAATCTTTATTTCTAATTGAGAATGGAACTTGGCAAATTCCCAAATTCTCTAATATAGTGTTAAGTGTTCGAAACAAGTCAACAAGCGTGAGAGAGAGAGAGAGAGGGAGGGAGAAGAAAAATCTTGCAAGTTGAAGAAGGGAGAAATCTAAAGCTCAGAAGAAGAAAAACAAATTGTTAGAAGAAAGAGATTGTACAACTAAAGATTATTGAAGCTATGGAGCAAGATGGCAGGGTTGCTGAAATCAATGGGCTGATGCGAGTTCTCAAATTTTAGATGATGGTAATAAGAGTCTTCTTTTTGTCTTGTTTTCTTCTATTATTGCATCGGGCAAAGAGTTTGCAGATCAGTTTTGGTGTACGGATATGAGTGAAAGATAGTAGAGGGTTGTTCTTCATCTTGTTGAGAGTGATGCATGTAAGTTGTTAAGTGAGGCTTCCTGTCGGCAAAAAAGAATGGAAGTGAAGGGTCTCTAAATTTGAAATATGGTATGTAGCACAGAATATGTACTATGGTCGGGTGTTCAATGCAAAGACTCAAATCATTGGAAATCTGAAAGGATTTGCAGCCAAGAAAATAATGGATCGGAGTTCATAAAGTTTGAAGCTCCTACGACTCTTCATCAATGCAAGAAGGTGCTTTTGGAACAGAGATGTGTTTGCTTTACAGAGCAAGTAGGAATTTAGGACTACAGACTATGCAGAGCTGTTTCAAGGTAGCAAATCAAGAAATTTGACTCTGAGTTGTTCTGAAGAATTATAGATTGGAAAGAGAGCTACAACATTTCTTTTTGAAGCTTGGAAATCCAAGGTCTAGTTAGAAAGTTATGAATTGTTCTGTGTAATGCTCTATGAGGTAATTTCTATGAAGCAATTTCTGTGCTCTATGAAGAAACAGGTGAATTTAGTAGCATCTACATCACCAACTTGCTTTCCCATGAAATTCATCATGATTTTCCATTGCTATATCAGTGCAAGCTCTATTTTGATGCAGTAATGGAATGTCCACAATAGTGAAATGCTTGTATCAGTTGAATGGGTATGAAAATTTTCCGTATAAAGCTTTGATTACTCGTGTATTTGGTTTGTATTTATGTGTTCTCTGAGGAAAGAACAATAGAGAGGGTCTACAAACTGATTTTTCACTGCTTGAAGCAATCACGCTTTGTGGAGCAGTTTGTTGTGCGGGGTTTCCATCCCTCAAAAATAGGAGTTGTGTGAATCTAAAAGCTTGTGTTGTCAGAGTCTATTCCATGGTTGTTTCAGCATGAGATTCTCTCTAAAAATGGTAATTCTGATCTTGAAGGTTTGAGCTGCTTAAGTTCTTGAGTTGTAGTCTTCGTGAGGAGTGAGTGATCACGGATTTTGGATCATGCATTCAGTGGTGCTGTCTTGTGGATTTTGTTGAGGTGAGATCTTGGGAGTTGTTAGAGGCTGAATACCCAATTCACCTACTACTATGACATATCAAAGCCTTACAAAATACAAGCATTTAATCTTGAAATACTCAGCAAGGCCATGAAAAAGTTCTATAATCCTACAATAACATTATATATAACTATGATCTAGAATTTGGCCTCTTATAGATCTCTTTAATTACTATAGGTATTAGACTAAGTAAATATTTTATGAATTTCAAATTGTTCACAAGATGTAATTATCCATACAATCTCAATCTTGAACCTAAGTTAAGATGTCATAGTGTACCCTACTTTCAGGATATTTGACAAGTTTTCATTGTGGATGCATTTTAATAAGGCTTAAACAAACTTATTTATATTGTATATTCACTCTCATTAAAAAGTCAGATTTTAGCCTATTCTAAAGGGCCTTGATAAAGCACATCCATTTCTAAGCACATGACTTGACAAGTTTCTAAATTAAAAAGTTAATGTAATTTTCATGATGTCAAAGTGCAAAATGATATCAAAGTACACCCTAAAATATTTTAAGCAAGGCAACTCGATACAAGTTGTTACATTAAACTTCTTTAACATTAAAGCAATAGTCATAGTACACCCTATTAAATCATTTCATTAAAAAACATAATGGATTAATGATCCTAAACTAAGAGCAGATTTTAAGATGGGATTTAAGTGCAAAAGGACCTCAAGACCAGTAAAACATGCATTTTTAGTGCAAAATAAAACAGTTTTGGATCAAGGAGTTGGAGTTTTTCTAGATGCATTTTGACATTAAAAAATCCAACGCAAGCATATCTTTATTAATTGGAGTCTATTTGAAACCCCATTTAATGGCCACAAGGTTTAATATTATGAAGCAACCTACTGGATCTAGAAGTCGAAAAGTATGTGGCATAAGCTAGGGTGATAGATTTCGATGCTAGAAAACTGCCTATCTAGTCAGATCAAAATCCCAAAGTTGTTTGCTCCCTCAATTGGATCAAAACCACTTTGCTTACGTGCAAAAAGACAAAAAAAAACTAGATAATTTAAATCTTAGTAGGACTTCTTAATTAGTAAAATGCCAACTAATGAGAAATCAAACGACATGGGGGGACACTTTTTTTTAACATCATTTTCATCCCCCAAAAAATACAAATTTTTGGCCTACAATAATTCTGTCCTTGCTCTTGGGCATAGGCAACACCAATTTTTCACTCTCCATCTCTTCAATTTGCGTGAGAAATGATGTAGTATTCAACAATATCAAATTTAAATATTTATCCCTCCTTCTCTCTCACCATAAACATGGTTCATATGGGTTGAGAGGATGAGGGAGAATGGGTGCCAATTCATAATGGAAAGTAAGGGGATAGATCAAGAAAGTACTAGCAGCTTTCCCTTTTTGAAATACAATATGTGCATATGTAAATTTTTGAAAGTGATCATTATTTAATACAAATGATAAATTGCTAGTGCATATGATGAGAAAATGATTGAAACATATTTTCTTATGTCTACCATGTTAAAAGTTTATTCATTTTTCATTCAATATATTAAAAACAATAAAATTGCAAAACTTGAAACATTATATTTAATAGAAAATGGAATCATTTTTAGATTTTGGGTATCCAAATGATATTCATATGGCATGAAAATCAATATGCTAATAGATTATAGTTCACTTATGTTTAAAATTTTTAAAAACTCAAAAAAATCAATAATTTATATTTAAAATGACAAAAATTATGTAAAAATAGTCAAAAAAAAGAAAAAATAGAAAAAAATAAATTGTGTATGAAAAATTATTTAAAAATAGGAGAATATTTCTGAATATATAATGAAGGTGAAACATGAGGTTTTTTCTAAGTTTGCATTTATTTATATATCAAAGTGCACGTTTTAGTTCTCGCTTCTATGGAAAATTATCATGAAATCTCCCTATATTTACGCGTCCAAAATGAAAATACCTTTGATTAAGTTGATGATCTATCTTAGCATATAGGATATGGTTTAGATAAGTTTTAAGAGGTTCGGTAGCATGGTTTTTCCCAATGCTATTCTATACCAACAAGTACAAAACAATTATAAAGAAATTATTCAAATATTACTTGTGCATTTCATGTTGACTAGTTTTTAGTTAAATTGTTTGACAACAAAATGCCATACACTTGGCATATGCAAGTTAAACATGGTATCATAATACAATTTTTTGGATGCATAGTAAGTGTATGACTAGGTGATGATCGATGTTGAGAATGTACGATTTCCCTTGGTTGCAAATTAGTTTAATATCTTGGGTAAAGTTAATTAACTGAGGCACCCCATTCAGTTGAATGTCATGGCTCCACTACAGCTCTCCTACATTGAGAGGATTGGCCCCTCGATGAGTTGCTCTAATATAAAGGATATATGAATAGTCTCCACTCTTTGATTTTGAATGATCCAAGAGACTCCAATATTTCCTCACCAAGCACTATCCCCAAGAAACGATTGTCTAGCCTACATCAAGGGTATCCTTACACACTCCACGTAACTTGGTCATTTATTAGGCAATCAAGTGCTATGCATCGACGTTTTATACCATGTGGCATGCAAAATGTAGAAGTTTATGACCATTGTGCAAAAGGATTTTGTGATTAGGAAACAACCATGTGGTGTGGAAAATAATCCTTTAATAATTTTTAGCCTACGTGTTATTGCGACGTTGCTAGAGACTAGCACCAAAATTCCTCGTGCTACTAGTCTCCTTAAACTTAAATTATTATTGGCCTATATGCTATGCATAAACCAAATAATCATATTTTGATGTATTTCTAGAAACCTCTTACTTTTACAATCCCTCTTTCTCCTAATCACTTAGGTTTTGCAATGCTGCATGGATGTAGGGTACATTTTTATGTCATTTTTAATGTAGAAAGCAATAAAAATGTTCTCTAACATAAAAACAAGGTCAAACTAAGGCTTAATCCTCATGCCTCAGTCTTGTTACACATTCACAAACGTGAATCATACTTTTCTCTAATTATTAAGCAAAAAACTCTATTTTTCTCCCATTTTCTCTATTTTTTCCTATTTATTTTTCCAAAAACTATGATATTTTAGAGTCATTGGTTATTCCTAATGAATTACGATTAGCATTATTTTCCTATCAATTTTCATCTCATATGACCCCAAAGAATCCAATAAAACCTCCAATTTCCATCATTTTTATAAAAACTGTAACTTGCGAGTTTTGTAAAAAATCATTATATCATTAAATTTTCTGCTTTCTTCTTCCTTCTTCCTTCTAGAGAGAATGCAATGTAGGAAATCAAGAACAATCATTATCAAACACTTCCTTCAACCATTTTTCATAAAACACTATATTAGGAAATTTGGAAATCCTTATATAGTTTGGGAATTCCCAATATAGTTAATATTTGGCCACATGATCAAATTGTGTCCCCTTAATTGAAAGTGGAGTCTACAATAATTACTATGTAGGTTGTCTTTCCAAGTCCCACTTTGAAGCATGGATTAAGATTTAGCCACATGGCCAAATCTTTACCCCTTATTTGAAAGTGAGACTTGGGAGATTCCCAAATTCCCCAATATGGTGTTATAAAACAAAAAGAAGGATTGCTTACGCATAAGAACTGCGAGTTTCGAGGCGTGTATCTCAAAATTGGGAAGCCACTGTCACTTCTTTGCCGCTGCTGATGCACTCTGCTGCTCTATCTACATCCTCTACCACTTCAGCATCATCATTTGATCCAAATTCGTCATCCCACCACATCCCCTTCTCTCTTGAATTGATCCATATGAATGGGCAGCATTAGGAGAGAGGAGAGAGCAAAGAGGAGAGAGAAAGACTAAAAATCAAAATTTCATTTCCTTCATCATATTACACATGATTACCATCAAAATCTTGCCCTCTCTACATATATCATTCGTCTCTCTCTCTCTCTCTCTCTCTCTCTCTCTCTCTCTCTCTCTCTCTACATGATTAAGCATTTGAGAGGCACACAAATCTCCAAAAAATGGGGTGCCAATCAAGAAATCCCCCCTCCCTACATCTTGACATGTTTTTTGCATATTTTCTTCATTTAGTGTTTCATTTCATTTCATTTATGAAATGTCCACTTCAAAAAATTATTTTTACACTACTGCGGAAGGGTTTTGGGCCTATTTGGGGTGCAAACAGACTCCAACTAGACAGATAGCTTCGTGACATTGAAATCTGTAATCTTGGGCCTTGTCGCGCACTTTCTAGCTCTTGAATCTAGTAGTTGCTTTATAACGCCAAACCTTACAAGGATGAAATGGAGGGCCAAATGATCTCCGATCGACGAACTGAGACTTGCGTTGGATTCCTAATATCAAAATGCATCTAGGAAAAGTCCTACTAAGCCAGCTGTCACAATTTGATTTTTAATGAAAATTGGCTCTTTAACACCTCTCGGTCACTTTTCGGCTCCAAAAACAAGCTCCAACACTTCAAGAACGGGTCCAAATTGAATCCTAAAATCCAGCTCTCAGTGAGTTTCTTATTATTTATAAAAAATGTCCTTATCTTACCCTCACTCTGTGTGTGTGTGTGTACTCTTTTCTGTGTAGTATGTGCAGTCAGCATTTAGCTTTTCTTAAGTGTGTTTTGAGTGCTAGAATCTAGAGTGAGTAAGAAAACAAAGTGTCTAAGCGACTCTTGCACTCTTGTCAATGGGTTTGGCCTGATAGGCTTGTATGTTGTCCTCAGTGGTTTATAGGGCTTTTGCTATACCTTCTTCTCAATCAAGATTCGTTCGGGGGTTTATGACTTGTTGACTTGATACTGCTAATAGGTCGGATCGCTAGATAGTCAACTATCATCACCTCTACGTCTTCGTCTCGCTGATTTTTCTATTCCTTGCACCAAAAAGGTCAAGTATTTGTATGGCCTTCAAAGGTTTTTATGGCTAGTGTCTAGGTCGGTCTAGTCTAAAATGTAAAAAATTTGGAGAAAATCAAATTCAATCTAACAGGTCCAAATTGCAAGGGCCAAGTATATAACTCGGATGGACCAAATGGCCAAGAGTGAGTGGAAATGGGCCGAATTGGGATAGTCCAAATGGTTGATGGGCTGAATGGCCAATGGTCGAGTGGGTGTTTTGTTCCAGGGTTGGGTGGGTGTGGTGTTTAAGGGCTGAGTGGGTGCGGTGTTCGCTGGCTGAGTGGCAAAACGGTTGAGTCGGTGCAGATCAAGGCCGAATTCGACCTGGCCGAGTACTCAGTGTGTCGTCCGAATGTGTAGCCTAGATACCCAAGTCCAAGTGGACCGAGTGATTGTGTGTCCGAGTGAGCAAGGCTGACTTAGACATGTTGAAGAGGCCAAAGATAAGTGACCAAGGGCCGATTCTGGAACTTGGCTGAGAATTGAGCTACTCGAATGGGTTGAACACGGCATGTTTCTTATCAAAATGGCAAAAATTTTGACAAATTGAGAGACTCAAGGGTTTATAATCATCGAGCACTTCCAGATCACATCCGTGGATTAAGGGGAAGGTCTGGATATACATGTAGTAGGCAACAAACTTGTCGATGGCAAGATCAAAGCGAATCCATGCAATGGAGCTCTCTCTCTCTATCTCTCTCAACTAGGGTTTCAAATGAGCTCTCCCTTGGTCTGTTAGCTATTAAATCCCTTCCCAACAAAGGTTTTGCCACTCCTAATCACTCATTTGTCAGTCGTAATCCCCTAGAGCACTCTTGATTTTCTATTTTTCTTGATTTACGCCTGTCTTACAGCACCAAACCCTACACTTTTCCAATCCTAACCTACTCTAAATACAACAAGAATCGAAAGCAAAGCACTTAAATGATTTCTTCTACTTTGCTAATTATCAAACCATCAAAATAACCAAAATACTTGTTGTGAAGATTAAGAAGCCTAAAACTTCCTACCTATCTCAAACTGTTGTTCGAGGATGACACCCTTACTTCAATGCTCAATTTGAGGCATGCAATCACTCAAGCTTGAATCCAATGATCTTAGCAATAGAACCAAAATGTAAAAGGGAGCTTAGGCTCAACCGCCAAGACCCATAGACTACTTATTTGTTCAAGTGTTTCAAGTGAGAAACTATGGCTATCTCTCACATAGCCGACATGCCTTTGATCCTACTGGGGTGTAGTGACCTTACCTTAATGCTGCCAGAATGATTTGCCTCCTCCCTCAAGCATAGCGGTAGCTCTACGACTCTTGATACAAGCTCAAGTATCCTCAAGCCTCCATCTTGAAGCTCCATCCTATTGGAAGAGAGGAAGAGAGAGGTAGAGTGAAGCAGAATATGAGCTTCAACTCATTGTTGTTCTCCTTCCATTATTCTTCCATCATAATAATTGAAAGAGACTTACACATATAGGTATGACTAACCAAGACTAACTGTGGTTAAGTCACTAACTACACCGACTTAGTGAATGTCACACATGTGTACAACTGTATCCAGCCAATCGCACACATAAAGATAGACAACTGAAGAGTAATAGGAGCTTGATATTCTAACACTCCCCCTCAAGCTCAAACCATCTGATAAAATCCAAGTAACTGTCTAAAGTATATGAACTTTTCTTTACCAAGAGACTTGTTAAATATGTCTAATATACATGGTCTTCAGTCTTCACATGAATTAAGTCAATCTGCCCTGTAAGAACCTGATGAAATGTTTGGACCTAGAATGGAAGATAGGATTGCTAGCCAAGATAACACTACTGAGGTTACCACAATGCAATCTCACTTTTCTTTCCAGTTGTATTCCCAAGTCTTTTAACAGTTCATCAACCAAACTATTTTGCAAGCCGCTAAGGAAACTCCTCTGTACTTAGCTTTTGTACTAGACAATGCAATAGTAGTCTGTTTCTTACTCTACCAAGTGATCATACTGGTGCCCAATCCAAATGTATAACCATTGGTTGACCTCCTGTCATAGGCACAACCAGCCCAATCAGCATCAGTAAACCCTATCAAGTCAAGGGTTTTTCCATATGCTTAAAACAAGCCATAATATGTAGTACCCTTTACATATCTCATGATCCTTGTGACTGCATCTAAATGTGGTTTGTGAGGCTTTTTCATGAATTGACTAATTAGCCCCACTGCATAACATAAGTCAAGATGGGTAATAGTCAAGTATATCAAGCTTCCCACCATCTGTCGATACATGGTCACATTCTCTATGTCATTCCCAACATCAATCTAGAGCTTGACATTTTGATCAACAGGTGTCTCCATAGGCTTGCATTCAGCCATACCATACTTCTGTAACATGTCATGAGCATACTGCTTGTGTAGTAGCCATATACCTTGAGGCGTAGAGACTACCTCAACCCCAAGAAAATACTTCAACTCACGATGTTCTTTGACTCTAAATTCATTCTGTAAACATGATTTAATTTCAGTAATGCCCTCTTCATCATCTCCAGTGATGATAAGATCATCTACATAAACCACTAGAAACACATCCATGATTTGTCTTCTTCGTGAATAGACTATGATCTACATCACCCAATCTAAATCCATGTTGCTGTAAATAACTGTTGATCTGAGAATTCCATACTCTAGGTGATAGTTTCAGCCCATATAAAGTCTTTTTTAGCTTACATACATGTGTAGGAAAGTCCGAGTGAACATCGCCTCTTCAGGCTGCTCCATATATACTTCCTCAAACAAATCACTGTTCAAGAAAGCATTCTTGACGTCCATTTGCCATAATTTCCAGCCTTTGCATGCTGTCAAAGCAATGAGAGTTCTGACTATTGCCATTTTAGCCACGTGACTAAAAGTCTCCTCATAGTCAAGGCCATATTGATGTGTATACCCTTTGCAACTAGCATGGCCTTATAGCGTTCTAACAAACCATTTGACTTTTACTTAACCTTGTACACCCATTTGCATCCAATGGGGGCTTTTCCTTCAGGCAACTCAACCAATTCCCATGTCTAATTTTTTGCCAGGGCTGCATACTCCTCATCCATGGCAACACACTAGCTATCATCTGTAACTGGATCATCAAACTTTGTAGGTTCTTTGTAACCTATCACACTAGCCATATATGCATAATGGAGGGCTAAATAACCAGTGTATATAAACCTCTCAACTCGATTTTTGACTCTCTTAGATCTCCATAACTATGGCTCACTTTGAGCTTGCCTCTCATGAGACGATGCATAATGACTCTACCTTGCTCCAGGCATCATAATGGATGGAATGCCCAACTCACTATCCAAACTGTCACTGTTGGATGACTCATATCCTACTATAAGTGGACTGGTCACATCCTCAAGAATCTATTAGTTTTCCTTATCCGATCTCCCCCTCACTGACATATCCGCGTTAATAGACGTAGGAGTATGACTCCACAAGCGTCATGACCAAGGACTTACTATATGTGATGCATCACCTGTAGGACCACTCATAGATGTACTCACTGTAGGTGTATTTTCAGCATTACTAGTATTGGCTGATCCATCAGTAGCCACTGCAACAAGATTACCATACCATGATGCTAACTCATAAAAAATAGCATGTCTGCTAATCAATGTCTCATGTGTAGACGATACATAATACCTGTAAGCTTTCCAATCTTGTTCATAACCAAGGAACACACTCTTGACAGCTTTAGGATGCAGTTTCTTCCTCTTTCCATAAAAAACATGCACATATGCAATGCTGCCAAATACATTCAAGTGTGAAATGTCAGGTTTATGACCATACAACCTCTCATATGGAGTTACATCATGAATCCATGCTGTAGGGGTTCTATTCAGCACATAGACAATAGTCACTACTATTTCAACCCAATAACCATTTGGCAAACTCTTTTCATTTAGCATAGCTCTTTTTGATTCCATTAGTACCCTATTTTTCCTTCCTGCTACACCATTTTGTTATAGTGTATAGCTACAAGTTAACTATCTTCTGATCCCATATATAGCAAGGTACCTGTCAAAGTAATTAGAGACATATTCTCCACCTTTGTCTGATCTAAGACATGAAATTTTATAGCTCAACTCATTTTCAACATGCTTCTTGAAGTCCTTGAATGCATCAAATACATCATTCTTATGTTTTACTATGTAAATCCAAGTGTACTTGTTGAAATCATCAATGAAGGATACATAGTAACGAGCACCACCAAACAAAGCATTATGAGATGGACCCCATACATCTGAATGTACCAACTACAAGGGTCGTGAGCTGTTGCATGAATGTCTCATAAATGGAAACCTTGCCTGCTGTCCAAACTGACATGCATCACATACATGCCCAAAGTCATGATACTTTAAACTTAGGCAGTCTAAGTACAATCTTTTTCTGCTGCATAGATTTCAGCTTTTGTACATTCACATGGCCAATCTACTTATGCTATATCTCAACATCCTATATACCACCACCATCATGTGAAAATATGGCTACTTTCAATTCTAGAATTGACACATCAAGAGTAAACATTCTGCCATATCTTCGGCCTCTAGCAATAAATTTGTAGCCATTACCATATTATTTAACAAGGCATACATCTCTATTAAATCTCACCTACAAATTCTATTCTGCCATTTTTCCAACTAACAAAAGATTCTTGGTTATTGTAGATACATGTTGTACATCATGGAGGCTCATTTTCTTGCCATCAGGCATCAACAAAGGTACAAGTCCTTTATGCTGAATAGTATGTTGGATGTCATCCCCAGTACAAACATGTCCATGCAAACCTGCAACCATATCATCAAACCATTCTCCATGAGGTGTCATATGATTTGAAGCCCCTGAATCAATGTACCATCTCTCATCTCTATTATGCCTAGATGCATTCTTAGACACATGCTGCATGGCAAACAACATGTCACCCGATCATTAGGAACTCCACTAGATAAAGCATAATTTCCATGCTATCTACCCTTGGCTTTCATGTCAGCCCGCTTCTCAGGACAATATTTGTCTATATGCCCATATCTACTGCAATAATGACAGTCCTTGTCCCTATTGGACTGATCATTTGAGTACCACGATCCTCCTCTACCTCTAGTGAATCTTCCCTTGCCTCGAAAACCACCATATCCACGTTGGTCATGTGCTTCCACGCCATGCCACGCATTTTGTTGTTCCTCCTTGACCTCAAAAGGAGCCACGGTCTCTGCCGCCTTTTCCACATTGGCTAGAGTAAATAACAATATCTCTGCTTTGAGACATGCTAGAACCTGTATTCAGCCCAAGCTTAACTTTCTCATGCAGCAACAAAGCAATCTCATCCCAATCAGGGGATTCATCTCTCACAAAAATAGATGTATCAAATGCTTTATACTCTTTGCCAAGTCCATTCAATGTCACTGCAATCATATCATCCTTAGACACTCAAGATCCAATGGTGGCAAGTTGATCCGCTATGTTCTTAATCTCTGTAGTGTAGGCTTGAATGCATTTGCCATTCCTAGACGTGTTATTGAACTTTTGCTTCAACTGAAACTTTCTTGCATGTGTTACATTTCCATAATTCTTCATGAGTATGTTGCATGCATCCTTTGGGGAACTACATCCAGTAATTTGTATAACCATAACCTCTGATATACATAAGAAAAAACAATGTAACACCTTGCATGCTCTCTCAGTCCATAGCTTATGAGCCCTTTTCTGATTATTTGTCGGATTCCTTTCAGGCATTTCAAGTTTAGCCTCATCTCATGTACATAAGTCCCAATAACCTCTGTCAACCAAAAAAATTTCATACAGAAATTCCATAAAGTAAAATTTTTGTTGTCCAACTTTTCTCCCACAATTTGAGTTATATTGTCAATGCCTTGAGCATTTTCTATAGTTGCAGTGCTTAGGTATTCAATGATGTACACAATGTGTAAGTATTTGACTCATTTTCCTACAGTTCAGGACCAATTCTTGATATTCATGACAATTTCCTACAATTCAGGATAGTTTTTCTGCAGTACTCCAGGAAAAATTTCCTATAGTTCAAGAAAAGTTTTAGATAGTAATATTGAGTCGTGTATTAAGTTTTAGATAGTAATATTGAATCGTGTATTCATAGAGAGTGAGTCTTGATTCGTGTCTTGAAATCTAAATCGCTCTTTTTTTATGGTGCAATGCACCAAAAAAAAAGTACTCTCTGGATTTTTTTTTTCCCTCTGTAATCGCGTGTATAAGCGCGTGTCATCTGTCAAAATCGCGTATATTTGCGCGGATAGTCTGTTAGATTCGCGTGTAAATTTGCAGCAAAACTGCGCAGAACGCGTGTATGGGGTCGTGTATTCGCGCGACTGGATGTGACTGTACACGCGCTTTTACACGCATGTCTCTGGTCGCGATGATACACGCGCTATTACACGGGCCCGACACTTTTTTTCCCAAGTCATTTTGTGCGGCTAGGAGCGCGAGTATGAGCCCGATCCCTTGTAGTGAGTCCAGGAAAAATTTCCTATAGTTCAAGAAAAGTTTTCATGTAGTTCAAGAAAGTTTCATGTAATAAATTTCTACACAAAAAATAGGGTATTTCAGCCCTTTACAACCTCAAAAACATCCACAAGCATGTCGGATAACCCGTAGGTATTTTAATCAGCACATAGACTCTACAAGTACTGTATCTCTGTCTCATGTATTTTTATTGTAGTGAAGAGAATATGCAGTCTAAAACCTATAATTTGACATTGAGGTTCCTTTCTGACATTCAAAAAATCAACCCCTTTGAGATCCTGAGAGATAAATGATACTATTTTCTTCAGGAGGAGTGTAGAGAGGCAATGCCATACACTGCATTTACTGTAAATGACTAGCCAAGTAGATATCAAGGCATTTGTTTCATCTCTAGATTTCAATCGTTAGTTGCATCCCAATGTTCTCTTTAGTCTTCCAAGCATTCAACATACATATGTCAGGTCATACAAATGATACGAGCTCCAAAATGACATGCAATGCTTCAATAAGAAACAATGCTTGTTGTCTACATTCAGTGACAATTTCCAGCCATTAAAAAATTTCTAGATTGGAATATTTTCCAGTATAAAATCCTAGCTCCAATGCATGACATCAAGTCAAATTTCTAGATTGGAATATTTTCCAATATAAAATCCTAGCTCCAATGCATGACATCAAGTCCATATGACTTCCTAGCATATACCTATGCTTCAATGGTACTCCTAAACAAGTTTGAGAGCTCCAAGCTCATGTCAGAGGTGCATACATGCTATAGGTCATATGTATACAATAGACCACTATTATTTTGGATCTGTAATCATTTCTTCAAGCTCCTAGATGAGCTCTCAGTCAAGCAATGATGCTATCACCTATTGTTTATTGCAGCAGCCAGTTTGCACAGGTTTGTGCTGAATATCTCAAAATCTGTGAGGAATTTGAAAAAAGTTTATTCTGCAAAATTGTAGACCATGTCGAAATGGTCAAGATGAAAGGGCTAGCCTTCCAAAATCCATTTCTATAGCAATATATAGCTTCTGCATGAAAATGGGCTACATGCATAGTCTCCTTTGATGCCGTTTTCTTCAGATCTAATGTCTTGATGTCAAATGGCCACTGCCAATCCTTCAGGATTCAAGCATTTAGGCTCTGATGCCATGTTGGAAGAGAGGGAGAGAGAGACATAGTGGAGTAGAAGATGAGCCTAAGATCATTGTTATTCTTCTTCCATCATACTAACTGAAAGAGACTTACACATATAGGTATGACTAATAAAGACTGAATCCAGAAGTCACTGACTGCACTAACTTATTGAATGTCACACTGTAATATATATCAAATATATATTCGCCTCCTCACGCGGCAGCACGTTGAATCACCTCCTCACACGGCAGCACGTCGAGTTGGAAGGGGGATGGGGGTAGGGAACCAGCAAGCTCCTTGCTGGAGCTTGCTCGCCATGCAGGTGGACACATCAAGGGGGGGAGGATTCCCTCCCTTCCCCTATATAAAGAGGGAGGGCCACAGGGTTTTAGAGGGAGGGAGGAAGGACGGAAGGAGATAATGCTGCCCTGCCTTCGAATGCTGCCACCTGGCGTCGTGTGGCGAGGAGGATAGAGCCGAGCCGCCACCACCTATGCAGACTACCCCGTCGTCGCCATCTCCAAATTTCTGCTCGCCGTCAATAGTTTTTCAGAAGCTTTGGAAGCTTCTAAGAAGCTTCCAAGGATTGGGCCTCCTAAGCCCCCTTTTTTGTGGCTTAGGACTACACCCACGAATTTCCCTTCTAAAGGGGACCACCTCAAGCCCCCCTTCCTATACCCATATCCCTTCTACTCTTTCATTTCACCCCCGGGTTTTTAAAAACCCTCAAACCCTTCCTATACTTTACCCTTTTCACCCTCTTCCCAGTTTTCTTAAAACCCTTTCACCCCCTCCCGGTTTTACCCCATTTGGAATCCTTTTACCCCGCCCCGGTCGTAAGGCCTTAACCCCTTCCCGAGGGCCGTTAATTCCCCACAACTCTTGGCCTCATTAACCCACAAATCCCTTTTCCGTGCCTAAATTTTGTAAAGTACCTTTCTATGCCTTTTACCCCAAGCCCAAAGTTCTCCAAAGGTTCATGTGGTTGCAAAGCCACACTCACCCATAACCTTTTTGCAGTGTATATACCCTATAGGGCCTTCTTAGGCTTTATAAATATTTCCCCCTCTAAAGAAGCTAAGAACCTAAAGGTCTTATTATTTCTTCTCGTGCTCAATCATTTAAACGGCTCCTTACCTTGAAAGAGAGACGGTGGAAATCTGAAAGAAAGAGTAAAAGTTGCCTTCACGTTCGAACTATGATGCCGCCTAAGAAAGTCCAAGGAGTAGTTGCGAGAGGGTCATCTCCCAGTATCCATGTGGATATCTCACCCCAAAACCAGGTTTTGCCTTGTTGGTTTTACATCGGTTTTAAGTCAATCACACAAAGATGAATTGTTAGGGATAAGATATATATATATATATATATATATAGAGTTATTTACAATGAAGGAGTTTAGTTTAATTAAACATACAAAAATCATAATGTATAAAACATAGTTCCTTCGAATAGCATCAAGCATTCACTACAAGATATAGACCTTATAGTGACGTTTAAAGCGAAGAAAATACAAACAAAAAAATTTGCCCCCGTCGTCGCAAAAAGCGTCGTTATTGACGACGCCATAGAATCATCACTAGCAACGCATATAGCGACGGTTACAGAGAATTTGCGACGCTCATAGCGACGCCAATAGCGACGCGAGCAGTAAATTTGCGACACAAATAGCGACGGTAACAGAGAAAAAAAAAATTGTGGCAGGGCAGCCACATATAGCACTGTGTGCTGTATGAGAGCCATACAAAATAGTTTCTGCACTGTTGCATATAAAGCGCTTGCAAACAAAAAGAATGTATACTGAAATCATAAAATTGATACATTAAATAAATACATGATTGCATAAAATGCAATTGGTACAATCATGAAACGATATAACTAATACATAGAAAATGTCTACATAGATCAGGCGACTAAAAACTAAAGGTGTGTGAGCTCTAATGATCCAAGGGCAAGCTACAAATCCTCGTGCCCCGAAAGCTCGTCCCGCCGCAAAGGAGCATCAAACGGATTCTGCAGAAAAAGAAACAACATATCAATCCACCATACAATAATGCATTCAAATATCTCTTGGTAACTATGGACAAGAAAGATGAGTGACTTACAGGGCTGCCACGTCTATACAATCGGTCGATCAATGCCCTAAGACCGTGCCTCTCTGCATATCGAGTCTCAAAGCCTTGCAGATCGCGATTTGTAATGGAGTGCTGCAAAGAAAACAAAATGCTAACTGTTAGAAACATGATTGTCAGTACAAAGAATATCTCAAAAAAACAAATAAGCAAAACAAAAAAGAAACTTACAAAGTCCTCCAAATATGTCATGTGGCCGCCACTCCCAAGATGATGCACCGATCCGGCCTCGATTCGTGCCCTTGTCGCCTCCCGCTAACTCCAACGTCTTGGTGAATTTGCAGCCTCCTCCCTCAGTCGGCGCTAGTCGTCTGCATCTAACCACTCGGGCTTTGGAGCCCCACTCTTGATTGCCTTGCATGTGTCGGATCGTCTATGTGACATGTATGCACGCATGCAATCCATCATCCAGCCCGTAGAGAATCTATCTACTGCGCGGCTGGTACCGGGAACTCCTCGTGCAAGGATGCTACTATGTAGGCTTTCAAAAGGCTCAAGGGCATCAACATGTGATGAGCCTGTGCATTCTGTTTCTTCTCCATGCTTTGCCACCAGTGTGAGAATGCCCCCTCCGGTATGTTCCTCCAATGATCCAAGACGTTGTGATGAAAAGCTTGTTGGCACAACTCCCTCATGCAAGCCATCACCCTCCTCCCCTCGTCATTCATGATGATGGCTCCTCATCTACTATCCACTAGGTATCCATAATCCCTAGGAGTCTACCTAAGATGGGTCCTCTCCCATCTCCGTCCACGCTCCTGGGCATATCCAGGAGATCCCTGTACATCCGGTGTACCGACGGGGGTACCCTCTCCCGGAGTGCCACTCAAAGGGGTGCCACCAAAGGGGGTGCCACAAAAAGGAGTGCCACCAAAAGGCATGCCATCTGCCGACGGCTGCGCAAAAGCCGGAGTAACTAGAGTCGACATCCCCACAGGTGTGACAAATCCTAGAGGTGACGCAGCTCCAGCTGAACAACGAGACGGAGACACCGCGTCCGTGTCTCCATAGTAGCACCCCCTGGTCCTCCTATAGTCGCAGTCCCTCCCTCTGGCCCAAGTCGCGAGCGTCGAGATCGTCTGCTCGAAGCTGAAGCATCTGATCGCGCTGAAGCAGATCTAGCAGAGCGCCCTGACGAAGAACGAGACAGCTCCTGGTCTGCCATC
This sequence comes from Lygodium microphyllum, assembly GCF_053477565.2. NCBI lineage: Eukaryota > Viridiplantae > Streptophyta > Polypodiopsida > Schizaeales > Lygodiaceae > Lygodium > Lygodium microphyllum. The sequence goes on along the minus strand of NC_141160.1, from coordinate 18,634,094 downwards.
TCTCTGAATCTCACGAGCTGATCTGGAGACATGCGTGCCATCATGTCCTGAAACTCCTCATTGCTCATCCCTCGACTCATCCTAAAAATGTCGATACCTGCACAGATAAAAAATGATGTTAGAATAATCAATTTAAACTATACAAAGCACATTAATATAAATCATTTTTGAAAAATCTCTCTTAAAATGCATATTACGGGCAAGATTATCTACCTACTATAGTAGCAAGATTATCTACCTACTATAGTAGCATATTACGAGCAAGATTATCTACCTACTATAGTAGCATATTACGGTTAAATATTGAAGGTATAAAAACTGTATCTTGCACCATTAGCCCCTATTCCTTTTTGCAACGAATCATCGTAGAAGATGAAATTCATGAAAGGTTTCTTACGTTGCTTGAATTCTAGGAAGTTATCATTGCTAATTGCATATCTTAGCAAGGAAAAGATTGTTATTTGGCATGAGTTTCGTTTGCAAGGAAAAAGGAAGATTAATTGAATTTACTTAACCTCAAAGCATTAAAGTTTAGGACTGAAAAATCAATTGTCACAAGGATAACAAATCGTGCCGAGGTGATCTCAATATTACCTTCTAAAAGATAACCAAATTAATGTAAACTTAGAAATACCTATGCTGCAAAATATGCCTTGGGAATGATTTAAAGACCAAGAAACGTTTATACCTTAAACACTTGACTATCTTCCCTGATTGTAGGGTCAATAAATTCGTAAATGTAAAAGAACTAGGGTTTGTCCCTGAGGTTCTTAAAAAGAGAACCTAGGTCCGACAAACGTCAGCTTGAAGAAACTAGAACAGATTATGTCATGCTATATTACGATGCAGGACTTGCGCAGCAAGTACGAAGTCATATAGTCTTGTGATTGATTCACAAGAAGAAAGGTTAAATACCCTCAACAAGGATGGTGGATCCTTACGCAAGTTATCTTGTAAAAGGATGTATTCTTTGATATCCTTCTAAATAAGGAAAGTTAAAAACCGGAAACTAAAGTATCCAATGAGATTTAGGGTTGACCAAGTTGGGTTAATAAGGTACGCCCTAACCCAGAATATAAGGGATCTTGCCAAGTTGCAAGACACCTTGGAACAAGTGCTGGTGCATTCGAAAGGAAAGAATCATTCCTTAGCAGTTTGTCAAACAACAAGGTTGATTAATGGAAATGTTTGTGCTTGCTAGAGATTTTAGAGCACTGTTTGATTTATGAATTACAAATTAAATGAATATCTATACTTCAAGTTGAAGGCCTGAAGGGAGAGGTAGTTTCAGTTACCCCCAACTACCTGCCTGACCCTAACCAAGGGGGTTGTTGACCGCGCTGGAAACATGGACCGAACCCGCCGCAAGAGGTCTCTCTGTTGAGCTCTACTTGGAGTAGGAGGATGCTTGGGTGCCAGGGGGGGCTCTGGCCGTAAATCCCTTGCCCTCCAGGTCCTGCACAAGAGGCTAATGTGACTCGCGATTGGATCTCGAGGCCCGCATACTAGTTTACGGGCGGAAGCTTGAAATAGTGATCCCTGTGGATTACTGGATAGCCTTCGCGCGGATTATGGAGAAGCCTACAGGTAGAACTCCTTGTATTTTAAAGATAAAAATGATAATATGTTAATAAAGAACTTATTTGATATTGTTTTTCTATGTCACGTGATAAGATTACATGAAGGAACTAGTGCTTAACGGATTAATTAAAGAAGCTGATTGTTACATGTCAAATTAATGTGTTAGATAATTACATAACTAAAACAAACTGAGGAAAGTGCGGAGGATGGGCCATGGGTCCGTCCTACGGTTAGGTAGTCCCGGTTAGTCGGAAAGTTTTCTCAAAATATCGAAGAATAGCGGGATGATCGTCAAAGAGAACGAATAACAAAAGCAATGACCTACAGTTATGTCTTAATTGATTTACGTTGTTTTACGGAAACAGAATTGGACTATGCCTTATGGCAGAGAGGTTGAGCTTTGCATCCCTCTTGTTTCCCATGTCAAGATTGTGGGAGAGAAGGAAGGAGTCTCGCTTGAAGCTTTATTGCTTGCACAATGGGGGAAGACACACAAGGGTGGAGGCTGAAAACAGTTTTCATCTTCTCAGTTGTGTAAGCCAAAAGAACTCAAGTACAAAGAAATAGAAGAACCCTATATATGGGTCTCAAACCAAACTCAACTAACTAAGGTGGCATACTAACTGAGCCACAAACTAGAGTAGATAAGGATAGCTATCATGTAGCTATTATTCATGGGCGGTGTACCAACCGCGTCTGCAACTGACAAGTCGGTGACATAAATACACAACGATCACCCTGGCGTATTACGAGTGGAGCTCGATATCTCAATGTCCCATTCTCCTTGAACCAAGTGCAGTGTGAATTTGCTTTGAACCTGGCATTTCTGCGTAAAGTTGTTTGCTTGGGTCCAACTCTAGTTGCTGATAGGTAATGACCAATCAGGAAAACCTTAATTCCGATCGATCCTAAGTGGAAATGGCTAGGATACTTCCACTGCGTGGTAGACGCAGGAAGACCTAGATTGCAAATCCCGTAACATTTGATGGGAGTGCCGGGTGGAGCTTTCTAGACATCCTTTTCGATGGACTGCTAAGACGTGTCCTGGATGATACTAGTGGACACGTTACAGTTGGTATCTGAGCCGACCAATGACGGAATTATTTTTATGAAATCTCAAAGAAATGAAGTAAAGCAACTGTTGTTGTCCAAACATTTCCTTATCTTCAATCCTCTCTTGCAGAATTACGAAGCGTGGAACAAGTTTTTGCACTACAAGGAAATGGGGCAATAGCGACGCCAATTAGCGACGTCGGATATCGGCGTCGCTATTGGTGTCGCAATTGGCATCGCTATATGCGTCGCTATTTGCGTCACGCATATAGCGACGCCAATTTGCGACGCAAATAGCGATGCATATAGCGACGCCAATTGCGACGCCACAGGGAAAAAAAGCGCGGCCAAAACCAGAGCGCCGTTTTCATTTTCTTTTCTTCGCCTTTTGAGAGCGAGAGCGAGGGAGAGAGCGAGGGAGAGAGCCAAGGCTTTGTGAGAGAAGAGGAGGAAGGGACTTGCTGCCGCCGCCGCCGCCGCCGCCACTGTCATGGTTCGCGAAGGAGAGGAGGAGCCCTCATTGCAAAGAGAAGCCGCCCATGCTCGCCATATCTCATTGGTGAGTCTCCCTCTCTCTTTCTTTTACTTGTTGAAGGTTTAAATCGTTCTCTTTTGTTTGTTTAGGAGAGGAAATGAAAGATAAGGAGAGGGAGAGGGAGAGAGAGGAAGAGAAAGAGAGGGAGAGGGAGAGAAAGAGAGGGAGAGTGCATTCTCTCTCTCTCTCTCCCTTTTGCTTGTTTAATGTTTAAATTACTTTCTTCTTTGCTTGTTTAGGAGAGGAAACGAGAGAGTAAGAGGGAAAGAGAGGGAGAGGGAGAGGGAGAGGGAAAGAAAGAGAAAGAGAAATAGAGGGAGAGGGAGAGGGAGGGGGAGGAAATAGGAGAGGGAGAGAAAGAGAAAGAGAGGGAGAAGGAGGGAGAGTGCATTCTCTCTCTCCCTCCCTCTCCCTTTTGCTTGTTTAATGTTTGAATCACTTTATTTTTTGCCTGTTTAGAAGAGGAAATGAGAGAGAAAGAGAGTGACAGGGAGAGGAAGGGGAAGGAAATGAGAGAGGGATAGAAAGAGAAAGAGAGGGAGAGTGCATTGTATCTCTCCCTCTCCCTTTTGCTTGGAGGATGTTTAAATCACTTTATTTTTTGCTTGTTTAGGAAATGAGAGAGAAAGAGAGATAGAGAGGGAGAGCGAGAAAAAGAGAGGGAGAGAGAGAGGGAGAGGGAGGGGGAGGGGAAGGAAATGAGAGAGGGAGAGAAAGAGGGAGGGGGAGGGAGAGGGAGCGAGGGAGAGGGAGAGGGAGAGGGAGAGGGAGAGGGAGAAAGAGGGAGGGAGAGGGAGAGGGAGGGGGAGGGAGGAAATGAGAGAGGGAGAGAAAGAGAACGAGAGGGAGAGGGAGAGGGTGAGAGAAAGAGAGGAAGAGAGGGAGAGGGAGAGAAAGAGAGGGAGAGGGAAGGGAAGGAAATTTAAGATAATATACGTATTGATAATGGTATGCAATGTGCTTTGCATACGGCCACGTACTTCATCAAAATGAACCCAAAATTATTGCATACGGCCACGTACATCTCCATAAAGCTATCCATTTAAGCCTTGTTTGCTGTAATGTAGATAAGATGGCAAACGAAGAAGGTCCTATTGTTCAAGACCGCGAGTCGTATCTTAATCAGCGTGTCCCATGTCCTTGCTCTCAATGCAAGTTGGCAATTAGACGAAAACGTCGATTGTCTATAGAACACGTACGATGATTTGGCGAGTTTCAATCTGAGATCGTTGATCAGGCGATTGCAGACTTTCAGCAAACGGTAATTTGAAGTTAGCATTTTTCATGCATTGTACTCTCAAGCTAATTGAAAACCATACACAATAAGATTGGGTCTTGTTGGCAAATTTTGTATCCAGGGGGGTGATGTCTCGATCCAAGGGGGAGTGCACCCTTTGCGGCCAATTAGAAGAGTTCGTGGACGTGCGATGGATGGATTGCAGGAGCCAATCGACCACTCACAAGGCCCATCTATACCGTCAATGCCAGAGGAGACAGACAACCTTCCCGACTTGCCTACAATCTTGGAGCCTGAGATGGAGGCAATGATTGATGCATTGATTCCCATGGATGTTGAGACATCTGACCCGCTTAGAGAGGAAGCATCCATACCATTATATGATGGGTGCTGAGTATCTCGGTTGAAGACATTGCTTGCACTCTTAAGTGTGCAAGCAAAATACGATTGGAGCGATACGAGTGTGACTGAGTTATTCAGGTACCTTGCACACAGACTTCATTGTTTTTTTTTTAAAACCGTATTATTGCAAACATGGATGGATTTTTCAAGGTGTTTTATGATTTTTTCAGGTTATTGAAATATCATATATTGCCACCTGCAAACACCATGCCTGAGTCTCGTGATGATGCACGACATGTTTTACGAAAGCTTGGCATGGACTACAATAACATCCATGCATGTATCAATGACTGCATATTGTTTCGAGATGAATACGAGACTATGGAGACATGTCCAAAGTGTGGTGCTCACAGGTATCGACAGGACTTGCAAGGGCAGACCATCCCTCAAAAAGTCCTCAGACACTTTCCGCTCATCCCCCACATAAACCACATGTTTCGCACGTCTGCTATGGCAAGCTTGACAACGTGGCATGTGCAGAATAGGTCCACGGATGGAGTGCAACGAATATCAGCAGATTCGTGCGCATGGAGCCACATTGACTCTACCTTCCCAGGCTTTGCGCGAGAGCCAAGGAATCTTCGGCTCGGTCTCACCATGGATGGTGTGAACCCATTCGGTCTGCGCTCGACTTCTTACAGTGTGTGGCCTATAGTGCTTGTCAACTACAACATTCCTCCATGGCTTTCTACGAAGAAAGGACATCTCATCCTTAGCTTGCTTGTCCCGGGCCGCTACAAAGTAAAAAATATGAACGTGTATCTTCGTCCATTAGTTGATGAGCTTAAGATTTTGTGGGAGGAGGGGGTCATGGTGCAAGATATGAGCAGGCGCGATGGTCGGCGGTCAGCCAACATTCGAGCCATTCTCATGTGGACGATGCATGACTTTCCGGGATTGGGAGAGTGCTCAGGCGAGCAGACCTTTGTTCTCGCTGGTAATATCTATATTTTATTTCATTCAATCAAGTATTCACTAGGTCGTGGATCGCCTTGCAGGTCTCGTTACCTCAGGTTATCATGCATGTCCATTGTGTGGGCCACAGTTAGACTCCCGAAGGTCACGAACCATGAAGAAGATGGTATATCAAGGACACGCCGCTTTCTTGCCGGAGGATCATGAACTCAGGAAAGGTTTTCTTGGATGACCTCCAGCACGTATGAACGCTGCAAGCTGGTACGAGTTGAAAATGGTAAACCCGGATTCACATCCAAATGGAATGCGACGGTTCTCAGTTTTCTACGAGTTGCCATATTGGACCCACTTACAGGTCAACCACTTGTTGGATCCCATGCATATTTTCAAAAATGTGGGCAGCTTGCTATGGGACCACATCACAGGAAAGAGAGACACTATAGGGTCACGAATGGATTTAAAGGAGGTAGGTAAGATGGAGGCGCTTTGGCCGCAGTCGAGTGCTGAAGGGGGAGTGCAGCTTCCTCACGCTCCCTGGGTTTTGTCTACCAAAGAAGAGCGTATTGTGAAGCAAGTAATCAAGTATATCCGCACTCCGACGGGTATGATGCGTTCTCTCAGGTCCGCATTTTCTAAAGATGCCCAGATTTCTGGGCTAAAATCCCATGATTGGCATAAGATATGTCAAGTTTATGAACAGAATGGATTTTAATTAGCGTGGACATTTTGAAATTTGAAAAGTGACCATTATTCTTAATGCTTTCTCATTTGTGGCAGTTTGTCCTACCAATCGCGATCGCGGGATGCCTAACTCCATAAATTCGCGGGGCCATTTACAAGCTGTCAACTTTGGTGCAATGGATCTCATAGAAAGAGATTAAGACGTCCTCTATTGAATCCGCAAGGCGGGGAGCAGTTGAGACGGTCTGTCTCTTTGAGAAATACCTGCCCACTAGCATGCTCACGATACAAGTTCACCTTCTTGTGCATCTTGTGGATGAAGTGGAGATTGCTGGACCTATCCATACGCGATGGATGTTCTTCCTGGAGCGCTTCATGAAAACCCTGAAAGCCTTTGTGCGACAACGAGCTCGTTCGGAAGGTAGCATGGCGGAAGGTTGGTTGGTGTCAGAGGTGTCAAGATTGTGGGAGAGAAGGAAGGAGTCTCGCTTGAAGCTTTCTTGCTTGCACAATGGAGGAAGACACACAAGGGTGGAGGCTGAAAATTGTTTTCCTCTTCTTAGTTGTGTAAGCCAAAAGAACTCAAGTACAAAGAAATAGAAGAACCCTCTATATGAGTCTCAAACCAAACTCAACTAACTAAGGTGGCATACTAACTAAGCCACGAACTAGAGTAGATAAGGATAGCTATCATGTAGCTATTATTCAGGGGCGGTGTACCAACCGCATCTGCAACTGACAAGTCAGTGACATAAATACACAACAGTCACCCTGGCGTATCACGAGTGGAGCTCGATATCTCAACAAGAGGCGTTAGTGCATATCTCACAATGGCTACCAACGGTGGAACCAGACAATGAAATGCTATGACGCTGAAGGACGATGACAGGCTGACTGGAGATGTGGTGGTTGGAAATGGGGTAGAAAAAAGAATGGATGCCTCAATGGAAGAGAAGGTGAATCGCTTTTGTATGTTGTACCATGCCTCCATGGAGACGTGGCTCGCCAAGTACCAGATTGCAAGGCAAGATCGAGAGGAAGCGCAAGCTGAATTCCGATGCAGTACGCGTCACCGATGGATTCGATATCCCGAAGGCATGGAGGAGATGCCGCGGTTTATGTCAACACGATGGTTGCATGGAGCCTTGACCGCAGCATCCAGCGAAGGGACAGAGGTCTCAATGGAGGAGTGGGAGTTCTCGAGGGGATGTAGTCCAAAGGTAATGAGGGGTTTAGAATGTGTCGTATCTAAATTTGCTTTCTACATCTAATTTGAGTGTTTCAATGTGCAGTACAAAATATATAGTGCAGCGTGGTCGCACGGACGGCATTTTCGGGTGGAGTGTATTGACAAAATGCGCTCCACAATGGACTGTGGTGTCATGGCAAGGTTTGAGCAAGAGAGCCGGCGATGAGCAACGGATCAGAACATGGTTGTGGATGAGATGGAGTATTTTGGGAATTTGCAAAGTATTATTACGGTGGATTACCGTAGCTTCTCCATGATAATATTCGACGTGCAGTGGTTCAAAGTGGTACTTGGAGGAGCTGGCGCAACAGTTCGACGAGGTCCATCTAGATTTCTCGAAATAGATTCCGAAAAAAAATGGATGGATTTGCGCGACACCTTTGTGTTTCCGGCCCATTGTGAACAGGTACAACTAGGCATTTGCTTGCTAATTGTAATACGACATGGTTTATGTCACAATGGTTTGAAGACGGTTTGTAAGTGTTTGTGAATAGGTAATCTTCTATCCAAATCCCCGACAACCTCGATGGTGGTATGTAATACCTGCTTCGAGCAGATGATCTCGACGCTCACGACTTGGGCCAAAGGGAGGGACTGCGACTGCAGAAGGATCAGGGGGGTGCTGCTGTCGAGACACGGACGCGGTGTCTCCGTCTCGTCGTTCACCTGGAGCTCGGTCACCTCCAGAATTTGTCACACCTGTGGGGACGTCCACTCCAGTTACTCCGGCTTTTGCGCAGCTGTCGGCAGATGTCACGCCTTTTGGTGGCACCCCCTCTGGTGGCACTCCTTTTGGTGGCACCCCTTTGAGTGGCACTCCGGGAGAGGGTACCCCCGTCGGTACACCGGATGTTCAGGGATCTCTTGGATATGCCCAAGAGCGTGGACGGAGATGGGAGAGGGCCCATACAAGGCACACTCCCAGGGATTATGGATACCTAGTGGATGGCAGGTCAGGAACCATCATCATGAATGATGAGGGGAGGAGGGTGATGGCTCGCATGAGGGAGTTGTGCCAACAAGTTTTTCGGCACAACGTCCTGGATCATTGGAGGAACATACCGGAGGGGAGCAAGGAGTACATAGTAGCATCCTTGCACGAGGAGTTCCCGGTGCCAGCCGCAGTGGATAGATTCTTTACGGGCTGGATGATGAATTGCATGCGTGCATACATGTCACATAGACGATCCGACGCACGCAAGGCAATCAAGAGTGGGGCTCCAAAGCCTGAGTGGTTAGATACAAACGACTGGCACCGACTAAGGGAGGAGGCTACAAATTCGCCAGGACGTTGGAGTCAGCAGCAGGAGGCGGCGAGGGCACGAATCGAGGCCGGATCGGTACATCATCTTGGGAGTGGCGGCCACAGGACATATTTGGAGGACTTTGTAAGTTTCTCTTTTGTTTTGCTTATTTGTTTTTTTGAGATATTCTTTGTACTGACAATCATGTTTCTAATAGTTAGCATTTTGTTTTCTTTGTAGCACTCCATTACAAATCGCGATCCGCAAGGCCTTGAGACTTGATATGCGGAGAGGCACGGTCTCAGATCATTGATCGACCGATTGTATAGACGCGGTGGCCCAATAAGTCACTCATCTTTCTTGTCCGTAGTTACCATGAGATATTTGAATGTATTATTGTATGGTGGATTGATATGTTATTTCTTTTTCTACAGAATCCGTTTGATGCTCCTTTACAGCGGGAAGAGCTTTCGGGGGACGACGATTTGTAGCTCGCCCTTGGATCCTTAGAGCTCACATACCTTTAGTTTTTAGTCGCCCGATCTATGTAGACATTTTCTATGTATTAGTGATATTGTTTTATGATTGTACCAATCGCATTTTATGCGATATCATGTATTTATTTCATCCATCAGTTTTATGATTTCAGTATACATTCTTTTTGTTTGCAAACGCTTTGTATGCAGCAGTGCAGAAACTATTTTGTATGGCTATCATACAGCACACAGTGCTATAGCTGCCCTACCACAAATTTTTTTTTCTCTGTTACCGTCGCTATTTGCGTCGCAAATTTATTGCACGCGTCGCTATTGTCGTCGCTATCAGTGTCGCAAATTCTCTGTAACCGTCACTATATGCGTCGCTATTTACATCTCAAATGCGACGCATATAGCGACGATTCTATGGCGTCGTCAATAACGACGCTTTTTGCAACGACGGGGGCAAATTTTGTTGTTTGTATTTTCGTCGCTTTAAACGTCGCTATAAGGTCTATATCTTGTAGTGTTGGTATTTCAAGTCATGTTTATGAGTGCAATGTATTCTCCGCTTTATAGACAAAGAATTGGGATGATGAAGATCCTGGGGCAGATTTATAATCCATCACCTTTATACATAGAATGAAGATGGACGGGATCTTCAGGAATCTACTATATAGCCACCTACCGGTTTGCTTACCAACCTAAAAAGGATCAAGTGGTTGGAAGACTTGAAAGTCGTGAAGCTGTTCGTTTTTGTGGAAGCTCCCGTAAATTCGACTTTACATATTCGAGGTTGGAGGGTTGAGATGAACTCATATGTATATGAGGAAGTAACTCGTGTAATCCTCGCCGACTAATTTAAAGTGCTGGGCCGCCATGAGAAGTATGGATTCCAACGGAAAGGATATCCTGAACTTCCAATGACTTATCGATTCCTGAAGATCCATGACCCAAAACCCTACTATTACACAGTTCCTGTAGATAAATGCAATACAATGTTGTTCTCCCCAAACTAAATGTAACAATTGACTTATCATCACATGGAACGTTGTATTCGAAAGGGCTATGCCCATACAAATAAAGACTTCTTTTCATCAATATCCAGCTGTGCATAAGAGTTGATAAAAAGTTAAGTAGCTACATTGTTTATGAGATAGCTGAATTAAAGATATGCTAACGTCGATTATCATATAATAACATTAAGAAAACCTTTATTCAGGCACAACCCCAGGTACAGGCTCCAAATTCGCCTCCTACATCAAGTACTGCTGTAATCCAGGAGAAGAAGTTCCTCCTCAAGCAGATTAAGCCACCTGAGTTTGACGGGAGAGGCAGATTCGTCCAGGCTGATGCTGAATTTTGGATTGAATCCATGGAGGATTACTTCGAAGCAGCCGGTACTACACCCACAAATCAGGCTATGCTTGCCAAGTTAAAGCTCACCGACGAGGCCAGACTTTGGTGGAAGTAATGGTGCAGGAATCAAGGGATTGCGGAAGGATCCGTTACCTGGGAGAAGCTAAAGAAAGCCGTGTAGGGAAGATACTTACCACCCGCATATCGCACGCAGAAAATGAACGAGTTCTATGAGCTAAAGAAGCTAGGGCTCACTCTTGACACATACTTCTCTAAATTCGTTTCACTTTTAAAGTATGCGCCACAGATGGACATGACATAGCAGGTGTCCAAACTTTGTGCGGGCTTAAATCCACCAGTAAATACCCATCTCGAATTTATGCATCTATCAGATCTTTAGGATGCACTCATTCGAGCGGCGCCTATAATTCAGGAGGTGTAAGCTAGACCAAGGGGTAACAAAACTTGGTCTTATAATGACCCGAACAGAGGAGCATTCAGACCTCAAATGAAGAGAGTTAAAGGTCATAATCAGGGACAAAGAAAGAAAGCTAGGACGAATAACGTCAATAACTTTGTTCCTACTCAAAGTAATGGCCAAAATCTCCGTTGTTTCCACTGCAAGAGGCAATGTCCCAAGCTCAGCGGAGGACATCGCCAAGCGCCTTTCCAAGGAGCAGGTCGTGGTCAAGGAGCCGCTACCCGAGGAAGAGGAAGAACCGCCTGCATTGCCAATAGGCAAATGTGCGAAGAAGGGGAAGAAGAAGATCCAACCATGGAAGTAGAATTCGAAAGAGTGACAGTCCATGCCACTTTACATAAGAAAGGGCCGAATCGCCAGTTCTCGGTGATTCAGACACCGTCAGACTATCAAGGTAAAAGTTTCAAAACCTTGATTGATTGTGGCTGTACACATTCATTTATCTCACCAGCATGTGCAAAAAGACTATGAATAGCCACAGTAGAAGCACCTACCCTGCTTGTGGAATTGGCAAATGGTCATGAAGTAACTTGTACCAGGCAAAATACTAAGGTGGAATTCTTTCTAGGAGAAAATAAGACTTCATTTAAATTCAGAGTTATGAATTTAGGTATCCATGAGTGTCTACTCGGAATGGATTGGCTTAAGCCCAACAATGCCCACATTCACTGTGGAAAGGGTCAAGTTTCCTTTCGAAACTCTGAAAGGAAATTTGTCACAACTCAAGGTGAGGCAAGAGTGCCAAGAATACAATTGGCCAAAGTATCTCGGATCATAAAAGGAGTCAGAATAGGATTACCCATTTACTTGATCAAACTCAACAAGTTAGATCAAAAGCAAGAGTCTCATGAAGGACCTTCTTGGCTAAAGGAATACACGGACGTATTCCCTAAAGAGTTGACTGAGCTTCAACCTCAAAGAGAAGTGGATCATGAGATTAGGTTAGTGCCTGGAGCTGCACCAATTGCAAAGAGACCTTATAGAATGTCCATACCAGAAGCAATTGAGCTGAAGGAACAACTCAAGCAACTCTTAGATCAGGGCTACATCCGGCCTAGCAATTCACCATGGGGAGCTCTAGTACTATTTCAAAAAAAGAAACATGGGACACTTCGACTATGTATTGATTACTGAGGGTTGAACCAATCAACGGTCAAGAACAAGTATCCCATTCCTAGAATAGATGAGCCTCTTGATCGTCTTCAGGGTGCAAAGATCTTTTCCAAGATTGATCTCAGGTCAGGTTACTATCAGATAAGGATCAAGGAAGAAGATATCCCAAAGACGGCCTTCAATAAAAGATATGGGCACTTTGAGTTCCTGGTTATGTCATTCGGGCTTACAAATGCACCTGCCACCTTCAATAGATTAATGCAGGACATCTTTAGTCCATATCTTGATGATTTCGTGCTTGTCTTCTTCGATGACACTTTAGTCTATTCTAAACAGGAAGAAGATCATGAACCTCAACTGCGGATTGTCCTTGAGAGAATGAGATCACATAAGCTGTATGCAAAAATGAAAAAGTGTGCATTCTTCAAGTGTCAGATTGAATATCTGGGATTCATAGTATCATCAGAAGGAATATCAGTAGACCCAACCAAGGTCAGAGAAACGGAAAAACTACAATTTTACCGCTTAAAAACCGCATTTCCGGTTTATGGGAATTAAATACAGCATGTAAATCATTGCAAAATCAAGATTTTCTGATAAACAACAATTACTCATGATGCAACAACCAGCACACAAACACATTTTCATCCAATAAAAACATCATTATCATCATAAACTATAAAAAATCCTTTATTTTTCTTCATAAAAATGGTCATACCGTGTTTTTACGTAACTCGAGATGCCTTAAATGACTGTAGAACCAGCAAATGGAGCCTCCATTGCTCTCAATCCAATGCTGTACATCAATCTTCAGCATCTCCATCAATCTCTACCACCATTTCCTTCAATCTCCCTCCCGATTCCTCCTTCAAGATGGTACACATGAACAGCCTATAGGGAAGAGAGAGAGGGAGGAGAGAGAAAGACTAGATTTTGATCTCTTCATCGAGATAGCCATATCTCGTGCGAAGACCGGCAATAGAGTCAGGCAAGAGGGAGAAGTTGAGGCCCAATCTCTGTTGCATGGGTTGCTTTCAAGCCACATTCATGATTTGGGGAGGGAGATGGCACATTTTTCGGTGCCTGCATCTTGCCATCTCTCCATGCCATGCTCTACGTTTTTTTTCATAAAAATTGAGGGGGGGGGGGGGGGGGGGTTTAAGTCCCAAAGGTCACCCCCCCCCCTTTGGCCTTGAATTTGTCCACCTTTTCAAATCTTGGCCAATTTTCGGCCTCTTCCTCGTCCAGGCTCTGTTTCAGCCTCCTCTGAAAAATCCTACGTGTCCGTCTCGTCATCCCGCACTAACTAGTAGCTCCTGGTATCCCACACGGCAATTGGAAAAATGATAAAAAATCCACAAGTGTTGCTCGGGTGCCTTTTGAAAGTCATCTTTCACTTTGTGCTTAAAATCGTCCTAGTTGCAGCCGCCACTGCCTTCGATGTTAAATATTTTTCCCCTAAATTCTGAAATTTTTTGGCAAAATTTAGGCAAATCCCGGGCTCAAACTATGCTCTCAGTTTGCTAAGCTAGAAAGCTGTTTGTCTCATCAGTCTTCTGAAGAGTTGTTGGAATGTAAGAAAAACCAATTTGCAACAAGAAAGAGAAATCAGTTCTAAGTAAGCACAGCTCCCCTTCAAAGAAGTCAAGGCTTCACAATTCTTTTGGGAAAAATTCTGATCCAGGATCAGTCCAAATCAGTAGAAATCATGAGACTGGTAGTGGAGAACGTGTTGTGAAGGTTGCCATTGCAAGCTAATTTGGCTTTCTATTCGTCTTTAATTATTGGCAAAAATAAAAACAAAGACGACGTCATTTTCTCGTCTTGCTTATTGGCTTGATTAATCTTCTATCTTGGAATTTCTCAAGGACCTCTGTGGTCGCGACTTTGCTTTCAAAAACCCTTCAACACGAATAAACAAAATAATTTCTTTCGCTATAGGAAAATAATACATGGTTTATTTGGGAGAGATGATTTCCCTAATACAATCTAAGCATGGCATTCGGATACATCCATTAGGTAATAATTGGGCTTTGAAGAATGGAAATTTAAAAATCAGTACTTTAAAGTAAGATCAAGAAGTCCATCTTTGATGTAGTTGCGGCATTCAGAGCAACCAAAAACCATAACTTGGTCCATTGTGCTGGGATGATCTTTGCTGCTTCCTTGTAAACATATCGATTAAGTTTACCTCCTGGCCTCTAGTGAATAAAGTTGAATTTAATCTAGCTTCATGGAATAAATAAACCTTCATGACCTTAAGGTTTTCCATTCATCTTATCCTCTTCAAATTGGTTTGAAGGTAGGCAAGATGTTTGTTTCAATATAACAATATCCACTACTTATCATCTAGTGTCTTTCCCGGTATAGTGGAGAAGGAACATAGATGTGATCCAAAATCTGCATTACTTGCATTCTCCATCCATAATAGGATGCATTGCCCATGTAAACATTTCTTGTAAGACTAGGAACCCCTCCCAATCTTCATCTCTCTAGGTAGAATAAAAACACATATTAGCAAGAGAAGGAAAAATGATTCATATCTTAGGACACAATTTCTAAGTTATTGTTTTATTTTTGTTGTGATCCCAGTTGTAACATACCCGACTTGATTACAAGATGAGTAATGTTTTAATATTCTACCAAAATTTACCTTCCAGCGGTCGCCATACATACTCTAACTAGAATGATCAGATTTTGTCCAGCTAGTTACCCCGCAGGGGAATTGTCATGCCATTATTCACCACAGAGAACAAACCTAAAGGTTCCTAATTGACCTAATAGTCACCTATCACCAACTAACTCACCTTCAGAGGTGTCCTTTGAGAGGCTTCTTCTCCAGAAGGAGCGACTGCCATTACCCTTGATTCAGGGAGTAGTAGCAAACTAAGGATTTATGAAATCCCTAGCAGTGGTCTGGCACAATTGTCGTACATTTCCCCTAAGATAATTTATAGTTCAGTTTTAAGACTAGACCCTAGGTAAATCAGTGAATCGGCCCTTCCTAGAGTTTCTTCCTAGCATTTGTTTTTGGGGAAACCTCTTGGCTAACAAGGGCTGCCCTACCATAGGATTGGATTTTTCAGGAATCCATCACCCGCTTCCCTTAATGAAGTCTCTTAATTATCTAATTACCTACCACATTATGTGAAACATATAAAAATAACTTCATTAATTAAAAATACCTTTATGCACAACTATTTAATTTGAGTAATTTACTCACGAACATACGATTAGAATAAAACAAATTCATTGAGTATATTCCATAATGTGTGTTCTCCTACCCAATTACAATTTCATGTGATGCCTTATCGGGCGCATCTGCACATCACTAAGATCAAATCCACCTATAGCTAGCATTTTTAAGTGTCCCAAGTTGAACTTGGGCCATACAAGGGACCAAGTAGTTTCTAGGTACATAAAGGATTTACTAGCCAGAGCCCTCGTAGCACCGTGACCACCTCCTAGTTAATATGATCCCTACTAGGAGACCTCTCACCATCAAAGTTGGTTCATGCTTCCGCAGCAGTAAAAACATCCCCTCTTGGTGTGGGGATTCAGCACACCTATCCTTGGGGTGTTAGATATTATCAACGCCCAACCCTCATTAGGTGCCACCAATGATCCATGGTGCTCAAAGTTGTAAGGCCCCCATTATGAGGAGAAGCCAAATGTGAGCCTGGATGAGTCCTGAATTGTATATCTGATGAGGTCTATGTGACCAGATGGCAAAAAGGTGACTGTTGTGGGTCTAATCTTTGGGTTAGACGGAGTGGTTAAGTTGGTAGCAACTCGAGGCACATTGCATCGAGTTGCAGTGTAAGGGAGTTAAAAGGGACCCCTATTTTGGGGTCCGGGGGTAGCGCCCCCAGCCCGATGGTGGTAAAGGGAATATTCCCTGGCCGACTAGTGGAGGCTCATACGGTAGGTTGGTTAGGCCGACCTAATAGCCTTCGCAGGCTATAAAAGCTAAACCCCTTTATAGCCATCTATCATTCATCTTTCACCCAATCAGAGTTGTTGTTACAGCTAGCCTTAAGCTCTTCACCTATCTTCTGTCTAGATCGCCATCTAAGCTTCACACAGTGGAAGCACACGGGTGGACAGAGCCATCTTTGTATCAATTGTTTAGAGCTAAATTATTTACTGATTCTCCTCTTATCTGTTGTGTACTCTCTATCTCTTTCTCACATTCTATTCACTGTGTTGTGTAATATTTTACATGGTATCAGAGCCCAGGGGGCTCTAGAGATCGAAGAGTGTGCAAGAGGCAAAGGCTTAAACAGCAAGGAGAAACTATGTGGACTTCCAGAAGCGGTTCGGGCACATCAGGAAGTGGTGCAAGAGGTGGTGCTATTGTATCGGCTATTCAAACATTGAGGATTCGTCCACCAACCTTCAGCGAAGGCAAGTTAGATGGTACAAACTACACCTTGTGGAAGTTCAAAATTACAACTATCCTTGATTCTTATGAGCTTCTGGAGACTGTGCTAGGGACTCACGTAGAACCACAGTCTACCCCTGACCCATCAAATCCTAGTGTGATGATTCCTCCGAATGCAGATCTTCTATGAGCTTGGAAACGAAGGAATGCAGATGCATTGTGTGCTTTAGTTACAAGTTGTTCTGACAGTGTTCTGACTTTGATTCAGCATACAACGAAAGCATCAGAGGCTTGGAATGTACTAAGGAGTCAGTATGAAACACGAAACCAAATAAGGATTCAAAACTTAGAGAATCAACTAGCAGCGGAGAAGTTTGCTGAAGGAGAGACGGTTGAAGCATTCATCACTCGGATTAAGAATCTACGCGACCAGATGGCTGGCACTGGGATACAAAAGACTAGCGAAGAGCTAGCTCAGAGGTGTCTTCATATTTGTCCACAAACGTTTGATGGACTAGTAACTGCCCTTAATACTCAGGTGAGACCTCAAGCTTTGACTTTTGAGGAGTTTTGTGCATTATTAATGGAGGAGGAGTTGAGGCTGAAAGCTCGAGAAGAAGCAACAATGGAGATGCTGCATTTTCTTCCAATGCAAAAGGCAAAGGTGGTTCCTCCACCAAAAATCATGGTGACAAAAAGAAGAAGGGTGGCAAGAAGAAGTTTCAAGGAGAGTGCTTCTACTACAAAAAGAAAGGACATGCAATTGCAGATTGTCGTGTCAAGAAGGCAGATGAAAATAATGGTACCCTTAAAAGTAAAGGGAAAGAGAAAGCCAATACGACTGAAGCAGAGTTGGAATTATTCATGGTGACCATTGAGGAAGTTTGCTTCTCGGCGCAAGAAGAATCTATCAGTGACTCATGGGTGTTGGATAGTGGGGCCTCCCGTCACATGACCAACAAGAAAGGTCTATATAGTTCTATGCAGCCTCTACAAGAATCCATCACTGTGACGGTTGAAAATGATGCTAAATGCCTTGATGCAGGCACAAGTACTATTTCTTTTCTTGCTACAAATGGTGAAGTCAAAAAACTTTCAAATATGTTATATGTTCCCGAAATCAAGAGAAATCTGCTATCAATTTTTCTACCATAACTGATTGTGGTCATGAAGTGAGGCTCAAGAAGACAGGTGCAGAAATTCTTGATAGTGCTGACATAATTATTGGCAAAGGAGAAAGAAGGAAAAACTTGTATGAGCTAAGTGCTCTTACAACCACCGCTAGAGTGGGCACAAGTAAGCTTTGACATGAAAGGTTTGGACACATCAGATTTGCAGTGTTGAAGGAGATGCAAAAGCAAGGTATGGTTGCTTACCTACCTACAATAACTAAATTGAAGGAACCATGTGAAGCTTGTATGATGGGCAAGCAACAGAGAAAGGCATTTCCACAAGAAAGCAAGAATAGAGCGAACGCTCCTCTAGAGTTGGTGCATGCTAACTTGTGTGGTAAGATGCCTACACAGGCCTTGGAGGGATCTTCTTATTTTATGTTGATTGTCGATGACTATAGTAGGAAGATGTGGGTGTACTTCCTTTGTGATAAGCCTCAAGCTTTTGGTAAGTTTAAAGAATGGCTAAAACTTGTTGAGAATGAAACAGGGAAAAGTGTGAAGAAATTTAGAACAGATGGTGGTGGTGAGTTCAACTCAAAGGAGTTTGAAGGCTTTTGCAAGAGCAAAGGGATCAAGCGTCAATTGACGACGCCTCACACACCTTAGTAGAATGGTATTGTGGAACGCAGGAATTGCACCATTGTGGAGATGGCAAGATGCATGCTAAAGGGCAAGGGATTGCCTAACCATTTTTGGGCTAAAGCTGTTAATACTGCAGTCTATATTCTAAATCGGAGCTACACAAAGGCTCTCAAGGGAAAAACACCTCATGAGGCTGACACTAGTAAGAAACCATCTGTCTCACATTTAAGAATTTTTGGATGTGAATGTTATGCACATGTTCCAGATGAGAGAAGAAACAAGTTAAAACCAAAAAGCAGAAAATGTATCTTCTTGGGTTATAGTGATGAGCAGAAGGCTTACAAATTATATGACCAAGAGGCAAAGAAGATCATCGCAAGCCGTGATGTGGTGTTCAAGGAGGAGCCGCATACAGTGGAGGAGAAGGCAAGTTCTTCCACTTTATCATTAAGCAAAGAAGTAGTCCATTATGAACATGTCTCGAGAGCTATCCCTATCCTTAAGGAGGAGGAAGCATCATCTTCAGATCATGAGGAAAAAGTTCACCAACCTGACATCACCCCACCGAAAAAGCCATTGCCGTGCTGGGTGAAGCAGCTCTATGACCACAATAATCCTATGCTTGCATCTGTTGAGGAGAAGGCACTACAACACAATGCCGCCATACACGCGTCCATTACACGCGAAAAGTTACGGGCGCGTGTATGGTCGTTTATACTTACAGCAATATCGGGCGCGTGTATACATGCATGTAACAGCGCGTGTATATGCGCCAAGTTACGAGCGCGTGTATGGTCGTGTATAGTTACAGCAGTATCAGGCGCGTGTATAATTGCATGTGAGGGCGCGTGTATTTGCGCGTTAAGTCTGTCATAATACACGCTCTGTTACACGCGACACAGAGCCTAACTACAGAAATCCATTTCTTTTCAAAACAGAAAACCATTAAGTTTTAAAAATGTCATTGTGCATTGCAGTGTTTACAAACCATTACAAAATCCCACTACATGCACTTACAACAACGTAATATATTGAAAAATATATCTTCATATGGTTATTGAAAGACAAAGTATACAATAGAAATGTCATGAATTTGGAACAATACAGTGATGGATTGGTTAGGGTTTGATCTCATCTTCAATAAGATCCATCCTTGCCAAACGATCAACATCAATATCCATTTGATCAATTTGTAAGGCTACGATTAAATTTATTCTACTATCGCTATTTTGCCCATTGATAATGGTACCGATGCCTTGATCATTCTCATCATCATCACCATCATCCTCAATGGAAGGGTCATCCTCATGATCATGAGAAATGGCACGCTCATCCTCATTATCATGATCATCTACATTGGCATGTTCGACATCATCTTCTTTGCGGCTTGCCACATCCTCCATATGCTCCATATCAGTGAATGTATTATACATTACTTTGGAACGTGGTGCAATAGGGATGACATACCACCATTTACTGTCATGCACCATTGGCAGATAGATAACCTACTCAAATACACATAATTCATTAATTAATTAGCATATCAAAAGTCAAGGGGTGCGCGAGCTTAGATATATATGTACATGAAACACATTTGTAAAAAAATGCATACCTGCTCACATTGTTGTGGCAATACGAGCCTATCTTTCTTTGTTTGCCAAAACTTTGTAGAGTCAATAGTTACATAGCCACTTGCATGGCGTTTTATCGTTGCGTTAGGCCCTTTTTCCACCACGTTCATTTGCCATTTGACATCCAAAACATACACAAAGAAGCGGTGAAAGTCAAGTCTGTATATGTCTTGGATTGTGCCACAATAATCATCCATTTTTCCATTGGCTCCCTCAAAGCTACTAATGACACCGCAATCTTGTGTATTCCTCTTTTCATCTATTCTTTGTGTTCGAAAATGCTTGCCTTCACACCGTATAGCATTGAACATAGTGCACTGGACCAAAATATAAGCAATATCTATGTAAGCAATTAATGTGAATAAATATGAAAAGCCAATCACTTACAAAGAATGCAAATCTACATTTGTTCTATGTACCTTTAACATGCATCCTCGTGCATACTCCCATTCTTCCGCCGTGATATGCAGCCCCTCATCTCTCTCTGCTCTCTCCATTTCCTCATGCAACCAATCAACATGAATATCATTCGAAAGTGTTGCTAGATGCTTAGGGTATGCCTTACGAGAGCCATGTTGCCTCCGAAAGAGAGCTCTGTCTGCTTGCCTTTTTGTCTTTGCATCCTCGTATCTTGTAACCCATCTGCTCATCACATCACTATTAAGGATGCAAGTGAAATTAAGATCATCAATCAATGTTCTCTCAATTACTTTGCTCTGTCCTTTTCCTTGAGGCACAATAGACGTCATCCTCAAGTCCTCTTCATTGCTCCATAGTCGCGGCAAAGAGCTATCCACCTAATCAAGAAATTCTGATATATATACAAGAGACTCTTGTATCAACCAACCCTCAGCCATGCTTCCTTCGGGCCTTGCACTTTGCCTCACAAAGTCTTTTAAGGTCTTCATGAAGCGCTCTAGGAAGAACATCCAACGGGCATGCACAGTGCCACATAAAGCAATTTCATCCACTAAATGCACAATGAGATGTAGTTGACTTGTGAGAATGGTTCGCGGAAAAGTCTCCTCTACCATACAAACCACCTCCACTGCCATAACACGCGCATCATCCAATGTGGCTGGATCAATTGCTTTGGAACTAACATATCTGAAAAATAAATGCACAGTACGTTATACCTCATGCACATTCATTTTGCAAGGTATAATGAAGGGTGATCTTACATGGGATTTACATACCTCACAAGCTCGCCCATCTTATAAATACATCTTTTCAAACTCCTGTCTGCACAATGGTCGATGCTAGTAGGTAGTATGAACTGCGCACATAAGAGCACATGTATATTTGGGTTAGGGCATTACAAAATTTAATTTCAACCTACAATAATTGGAAAACACTTACTTGGAGCATCTTGTGCCAATCGTGGGACTTCAACCCATGTAGTTGCTCAACCCCTCTTTTCTTAGTGGTTGTAAACGCTCCCTTCAACGATCTCATGCATCCAGTGGGAGTACGCAAAGTGGTGATGGCTTGCTTTACCTGCTTCTCCTCCTTCTTTGATATAATCCAGGGAGCAAGCGGAAGACGAACGTGCCCACCCTCCTCTCGTGGCCAAGCTTGACGCATACGTCCTGCGACCTGCAAGTCCTCCCGTACGCTAACATTGTCTCTTTTACCAATAACATGTTCCCAAATACTAGATCCCACATTCTTGAAGATGTGCATGGGATCAAGAAGATGGTTGATCTTGAGATGGGTCCAATATGGTAGCCGGAAAAAAATGGAGTATCTACACAAGGGATTGCAGACTGTCATCTTTATTCCAACTTTAGAGACTACACAAAACAAGATTGAAAACAATGGAGATGTACCTGTTCATGCCATCTGGAGGAAGAACATTTGAAGACTCCCAAATACGCTTCCAATCTTTTGCACGAAGTGTCTGTGGATGAATGTTCCTCTTACTAGGAGCATATTTAGGGTGATCTGATGGGAGAAATCGATGATGATTATCGAATATGGTCTTACACAAACCATCAGCATACTCATGTACCAATGAAGGGCCACATATAGGACATGCATGTTTACCCGATGTCCTCAAACCTGTTAAAATAAAAAAAAAGTTAGAATAATAAAGTCAATAGTTATAATTGATATAGCTAGTAGTATTAGAGTCGGGAGGTAGTTAGAATTCTTACCAGAACAATCGCTGTATCCTGGAAAGTCATACATTGTCCACATCAACACTGCTTTTAAGTCGAAGTGTCGAGAGGAGGGAGGCCTACTAATGTCCACTACCGCAACACCTCTCC
Organism: Lygodium microphyllum; assembly: GCF_053477565.2. Lineage (NCBI taxonomy): Eukaryota > Viridiplantae > Streptophyta > Polypodiopsida > Schizaeales > Lygodiaceae > Lygodium > Lygodium microphyllum. The sequence continues at coordinate 18,611,726 of NC_141160.1, read as the reverse complement.
ATAGTTCCTCCAACTCATCAATCAACGGTTCAAGATAAACATCCATATGCTTGACTTTATGTTTCCCTGGAATCAGAAGGGATAACATAAGATGTCCCTTCTTGATCGCCATTGATGGTGGAAGGTTGTAATTCACCAACACAACCGGCCACACGCTGTATGCGGTGCTCTTGAAACCAAACGGATTCACTCCATCCATACCTAGGCCAAGTCTCAAGTTTCTGGGCTCTGTTTTAAAGCTGGGCCACTCATCTTCAATATGCTTCCAAGCAGGAGTGTCTGCAGGAATTCTCCACATGCCATCATCCGATCGATGCGAGGAATGCCATGACATGAGCTCTGCTATGGATTTGCACTTGAACATGTGTTTGATGCGAGGAATTATAGGAAAGTGTCGCAAGACTTTACGAGGTACATCAAAACTCTTCACATCTGTTGTATACCTTGCTTCACCACAAATGGGACACTGTCGAGCCTCCTTATGCGTCCCACAAAAGAGAATGCAATCATTGACGCATGCATGTATGCGATCATAATCCAATCCTCCAAGAGATGTCACATAGCGCCTCGCTTTGTCTCTTGAGGTGGGTAGTCTATTCCCCTTTGGAAGCATGTTTGATAATAGCCTGCATCCAATATCATCAATTAGCCCATAACCCTAAACCCTATACTGTAAACCAAAAACCACTAACTCAAATTTGCAAGTTACAATGCTTACTTCAATAATGCGTCAAGACTTGCATTGCTCCATCCATAAACTATTTGTATATTGAGCAGTTCAAGTGAAGCACATAAAATAGAGAATGTGCACCCTTCAAAAACCGGTGTCGATGAAGCGTTGTAGAGATGCTCTTGTTCCATATCATTGTCGTCCACACCTTTGCGATCATCCCTAAAAAGATTCCGCACCATGTCATCAAACACTTCCTCTTCCACAACTTCGTGGGGTGCAGGGCTATTGTCATTCCTTTCTCACTCATCTCCGACAACAGATCCCGAAGCTCCAGCATCATCTCGTCGACGCTTTGCATGCTCTCGCCGTGCGTATGGCACCATGTTAGGGTGTGGTACTGCATCCTGCTTCAATCACAGTATATATATTACAACGCGCTCCATTAATTTTCACACCATGAGTTATTTTAATACTTTCAATTCACATCTTCTCATCTCTAAACCTGTTTGAATCCATTCTCCATACATCGAGATGTGATTCAATGTAATTCGACGCGCTCGTACAATGCACCCTTGACATCGATTACACGTACACTTGATCCTTTGTGCCAGCCACACGTCGCGATCACGATGACGCATTGTCTCATCCTCACCAGAACTGCTTGAAGAGGATGATGACATGCTATGTCCAAAATAACCAATACAGAAGTAGGATCAGTTTTTAGTGAAATCATACACATCCTATGCCTCTTTCAAAAGCCCTCTTTCAAAACACTTCTTCTTCTTCTTTCTTTGTCGCTACAGTACCTCTGCCTCCAGCTCTTCCAAACCCCCGAACCTACCTCTTCCAACCAGCCTTCTCCCTCTTGGACTACCCAAAAGAAGCAAAGGGTGCAGACAACACAGAAAGGGAGAGAGAAGCAAGAATCAACGAACTCACTTTTCAAAGACTTTTCAAAGAGGTTGGTTGTCGTTTGTTTGTTTTGGCAAATCTGTCGCTTTCTTTCTTTCCACCCGTGCTATGTGTACTTGAAAGCGACAGAGGATAGAATTTATAAGTACATCTGACCATTTCGGTGGTCGGTCCCTTTCAAAATTTTTATCGTCGGTACCGCGTGTAGCAGCGCGTGTAGACTCGCGTCTGGTCTGTGTGCACAGACAGTACACGCGATTTTACACGCGGTTCTTTTCACGGGCCGGTACACGCGCTGTGTCTGTTCATTTTTTTCTCGAGTTTGAGCTGCAAATTTGGGCACCATGTCTGTTCATTCTTTACTCTTGAGTTTTAGCTGCAAGTTTGGACTTGGATTGCGGTGTTTTTCATGATTTTCGTCACTAATTCGAAAGGAACTTCTTCTTTTAGCTTATGATCTTCTACTAATTCGATGTCCGTCAAGATAGAGGAAAGAGAGAGGAAGGAATTCACACGCATTCTATATGTGCTTAACTATTTCTCTCTTGACCGATATGGTCCGTTAAGATAGAGGAAACAGAGAAGAAGGAATTCACACACATTGTATATGTGCTTAACTATTTATTTCTTGACAAACGACATCCGTCAAGATAGAGGAAAGAGAGAAGAAGGAACCCTTGTGTATGTGTTTAGTCATTTCTCCCTTGATGGACAATGTCCGTCAAGATAGAGGAAAGAGTTTTTGTTTTTCATGAATTTCGTCACTAATTCGAAATGAACTTCTTCTTTTGGCATATGATCTTCTACTAATTCGATGTTTGGTATTGTAAGAGATATGTTTATTTTCTAGAATGGTAGATATATGTTGTAGGTTATATATTGTAGGAGATATATTGAGGAGATATATTATAGGAGATATGTTTATTTTTTATATGCATGTTTTGCTTGGTTCATTGAGGCGGAATTTTGACGCTTTGCAGATTCTTCATGGATCCAGGCTCTTCCTCCGATCCGTGGGCATACGCCACTTGGATGATGGAGATGATAAACCATTTTGGGCGCCATCCTAATCCAGTGGAGCTGACAGAGTATATGTATGCCCATCCTCCTCCTAGACTCCCAGGTCACACCGCGCCCCCAAGTACACAAGCCTCTCCACTGCCGTCTACGCCTGCGAGTCCGGCGAGACGTACCCCTGCGCATACACGCTCACCGAGGAGACACACCCCTGCACGGACACACTCACGCACACCCTCCTATGTACCGTCACGTGAGGGCTCACGGCCACCATCACGTGCTCCCTCACAGCCACAGTCACGTACACAGTCACGTGCAGCCACCCCTAGTCATGGCTACTCCCGCAGTACAGATGAGAGCCGACGCCGCAGTAGGGAGAGCGGGAGTGGAGGATGCGGCGGGTGCTTTGGTGGGGGGGGTAGTAGGGCACGCGGTGAGAGAGGGCATGGAGGGAGGCATGTACGAGGAGACAGTGAGGAGTCGGAGGAGGCGAGAGAGGTGGAGGGAGAGATTTTCTACGATGTTACGGATAGGGGCGGGGTAGTCATGGATGCGAGAGGGAAAGAGGTGATGGAGTATATGCGGGGGGTAGTTTCAAACATGTATAGAAACTGTTTTGTAAAATTTAAAGATCAGGATAGCCGGTTAGTTAGGGAGGTCCTAGATAGTGTACATAGTCGGTACCCCAATCCCCCACGAGCGACATTCTCGGATGTATGGGGAAGGACGCGAATAAGGGAGATCTTAAGTAATAAAAGATCTCACCTTAAGAAACTCGCGTACGATGATGGGGTGAATGTAGCTGCGGGTGGCTATCCTTGTGAGAAACCTGCCACTGCCCACAAACGCGAGTGGAAGGAGGCAAAGAAGCGCGCAGAGGGAGGCGTGAAGAGCAGGCAGCATGTGGAGGCACGACGGATCCAGATGGAGACCATTGGATCGTCGCATTTCGGATCTGGCGGCGTCGAGTCGTGGGAGGCAGAGTTCGTAAGTAACTTGCCTCTTTATTTGATTGTTTGCCAAATTCATTGATTCTATGATTGTTTTGATCTTACAAACTATCTTGATTATGTTACAGCGACGGGTTATGGGGAGGAGGCCCACAGCCCACGAGACTGGGTATGCTCGCCGCAATAGCAGACGTGACACGTGGGCCATCTTCAGAAACGAGGGACGTATTACGGATGCGCAGTTTGACACGGCCATGAGACCATACGGTCGACAGGTACTTGAAAACTCTAAATGAATGATTTCGGTTTATTTAATTACATATATATGTATACTTACATACGGTATATTTCTTGAACAGGCACAAGCTGCTGATGCTCCTGCCCCTGATGATCCAGTCGCCACTGCTGATGTTCGTGCCACTGCTCCTGGTGGAGGCGAGCACCACTCATCGGAATATACCGATGCGAGCTCCTCTGATCCTGGAGAGAGCACAGGGTCCTCATCATCCTCTGATTAGCTTTCAGAATACTGTAGGATGTGGTTGTACAAAAAATTTTTGTAACTGAAGCCATGGGCTTTTTTGCACCTAGCTCCCTATTTGACTTTGTATATATTTGTTCCTAATTAAAGCCATGGGCTATTTTGACATATGGACTCCCTTGTACACAAATGTATCATGTATTGACAATGTATTGAATCGTGAGTCTTGAGTCGTGTATTAAGTTTTAGATAGTAATATTGAATCGTGTATTCATAGAGAGTGAGTCTTGATTCGTGTCTTGAAATCTAAATCACTCTTTTTTTATGGTGCAATGCACCAAAAAAAAATCCAGAGAGTGCCTTTGGGTGGCTGGATGCTGGAACAGCATCCAGGCACCCAAAAGCACTCTCTGGATTTTTTTTTTCCCTCTATAATCGCGTGTATAAGCGCGTGTCATCTGTCAAAATCGCGTATATTTGCGCAGATAGTCTGTTAGATTCGCGTGTAAATTTGCAGCAAAACTGCGCAGAACGCGTGTATGGGGTCGTGTATTCGTGCGACCGACTATCACTGTACACGCGCTTTTACACGCATGTCTCTGGCCGCGATGATACACGCGCTATTACACGGGCCCGACACTTTTTTTCCCAAGTCATTTTGTGTGGCTAGGAGCGCAGGTATGAGCCCGATCCCTTGTAGTGAGGCAGACGGATCAAGGAGGTCTCAGAGAATAGAGGAGCAAAGGAGGGCTTCTGCTCACATAGTCAATATGGCCTTGATGGTTGAGATTATGAGAGAAGTAAAGGAGCCAACTGACTTAGAAGAAGCACTTGCAGATCCATCATGGAAGGCTGCTATGCAAGCAGAGTATGATAGCATAATGAAGAATGACACTTGGGAGCTAGTGGATCGACCAACAAAGCGGAAGGCTATTGGCACCAAGTGGATTTGGAAGGTAAAGTATAAGGCTGATGGTACCTTAGAAAAGTACAAAGCTAGATTGGTTGCCTAAGGGTTTTCACAAGTTGAAGGGTTTGATTTTCAAGAGTCATTTGCCCCAACTGCCAGAATGACCACTATTCGCACAGTACTTGTAGTGGTGGCTACCCACAAGAAGTGGCCAGTGTACCAAATGGATGTTAAATCAACGTTCTTAAATGGTGACCTCAAGGAGGAGGTGTACGTGGCTCAGCCACCAGGGTTTGAGGCTCCCCATTCTGAGAACAAAGTATGTAAGCTGAAGAGAGCATTGTATGGACTGAAACAAGCCCCCAGAGCATGGTACCAGTGGATAGATAAGTTCTTTTTAAACCTAAACTTCAAAAGATATGCCTCAGATGCTAACTTGTATGTTTACAAGGATGGTAAAAAGTCTGTAGTGATTGTCCTATATGTGGACGACCTTCTTATTACAGGTGACTATGAAGATATGATCAACCAAACTCGAAAGGCTTTGAGTTCTGAGTTTGAAATGACAGACTTGGGCTTGCTACACTATTGTTTGGGGATTGAAGTCTGGCAAGAGCCAAGAAAGATCTTCATCTCTCAGAAGAAGTATGCATGGGAGATCCTGAAGGCATTTGGCATGATCGAGTGTAAGGAGATAGCTACACCTATGGAGGTGAATGCAAAGTTATCCGTCGAGGATATATCAGCACTAGCAGACATTGGGAGGTATAGGAGGTTGGTGGGCAATCTAATCTACTTGTATAACACCAAACCAAATATCAGCTTTACTGTTGGTGTTTTGAGCAAGTTCTCAAACAAACCTCATGAGAGTCATTGGAGGGCTAGGATGCGGGTGCTCAGATACTTGAAGGAAACTCTTGACTATGGTATCACATACAGTTTCAGAACTTCTCTTGTGGGGAACTGTGACTCAGATTGGGTAGGAGACATTGACTCCAGGAAGTCAATTTCTAGTTATTGTTTCTCTTTGGGTTCAGGAATTTTCTCTTGGATTAGTAAGAAGCAGCCAACAATGGCATTGTCTTCTACCGAAGCAAAGTACAAGGCAGCTTGTTTTGCTGCATGTGAAGCCGTATGGTTGAGAAGGATTCTATGGCATATGGGAAGGATGAAGAACCAACTGTGCTGAGATGTGACAATCATAGTTGCATTGCCATTGCCAAAAATCCAGTGTTTCATGCATGCACCAAACATATAGAGATCCAGTATCACTATGTGCGTGATTTGATGGAGGATGGGATAGTGGAACTAGTCTACTGTACAACAGAGGAGAATGGAGTAGATATCTTCACCAAAGCACTTATGAAGGATCTGCTTCAAGTTCATCTTCAGAGACTCGACATTGGGCCGAGGAGAAAGTTCACCTCTGGGTGGACATTGAGGGGAGGTGTTAGATATGATCAATGCCCCACCCTCATTAGGTGCCACCAATGATCCATGGTGCTCAAAGTTGTAAGGCCCCCATTATGAGGAGAAGCCAAATGTGAGCCCAGACATTGGTTGAGTCCTGACTTGTATATCAGATGAGGTCTATGTGACCAGATGGCAAAAAGGTGACTGTTGTGGGTCTAATATTTGGGTTAGACGGAGTGGTTAAGTTGGTAGCAACTCAAGGCGCATTGCATCAAGTTGCGGTGTAAGGGAGTTAAAAGGGGCCCCTATTTTGGGGTCCGGGGGTCATGGAAGCGGCCAACCTAGTGGAGGCTCATATGGTAGGTCAGTCAGGCCGACCTAACAGCCTTCACGGGCTATAAAAGTTAAATCCCTTCATAGCCATCTATCATTCATCTTTCACCCAGTCAGAGTTGTTGTTCTAGCTAGCCTTAAGCTCTTCACCAATCTTCTGTCTAGATCACCATCTAAGCTTCACACAGTGGAAGCACACGGGTGGACAGAGCCATCTTTGTATCAGTTGTTTGGAGCTAAAGAATTTACTAATTCTCCTCTTATTTGTTGTGTACTCTCTATCTCTTTCTCAGATTCTGTTCATTGCACCGTGTAATATTTTACATGGGGGAGGTATAGGGCTCCCCAATTTTATCTGTTCTAATACTTAATTCAATCAAGATCTAATCTTGAAAATCACAAACAAGATTGATGTCTTCAAGAAATTATGACTTCAAAAAATCATGCAACTTTCAAGTGATGATTAGACTTGTAGCAATCAACCTTTGAAGTTCATGTAGTGAGCTCTAACCCTTGGAATTGAACTAGGGAATCTAGATTTTGGAGTCTCTAACTTCTCAATTTGAGGTTTGTAATCACATTATTATAACCCAAGTTTCTTGGTCTAAAGTCAGTTTCTTCAACTTAGAATCTTCTATCAAAGCTTCTTGATTAAAACTATATCCTTGAATGATAAGTTCGTCTTGAAAAATTCCTCATGATTTCTCTTGAGTTCTAGGATTTCATAGTTTTCCTAATAGTTTCTAGCCCATAAGATGTTCTAATAATTTACCAAGTGAATACTCTAAGATCACAATATCTCTTAAGAGACATATCTTATTCCTATTGAATTTAGATAGAATTTTTTTAAAAACCTATGGTATTGTGATTGGTAAAGGATTGTTATCCATGCTTGTGACTCCGTTAGTGACTCCCGTGATTGCAACTCCAACCGTTGCTTCCATATTAGTAAGGTCACTCATGATTCCCACTTTTGAAATCTTTTTCCTCATGGCCATAACATAAATATGACACGGCAGTAATACCCACTAACAAAGGTGTAAGACTCTTGATGATGATGATGGTTATTGTGGGACTCGATGATGTAGGCCTCGTCGATGGTTCTTCTTGCTTTGTAGAGAGCAATACTCCTCTCTCTCTCACCTTGGCAAGTAAGGTTAAGAACAAGAGTAGCTCTTTCTCTAGTATAGAGCAAGAGCGAGAGAATAGGTATGATCTCTCTCTCTCTAGTATATAGAGTAGGGAGGAGAGTAGAGGTATGACTTCTAATCAAATTGATAGAATAGGATAGAGTTCTTCAGCATCTTCTCTTCTTGGATTAGAATAGGAGAGGATGAGAGACCTTCAGTGTATCTCCTCCTCGGGTTGAATGGAATCATGTCTCCTCGTATTGTGAGTAGAGCCTTCTCCTCTTGAATTGATGGAATAGAGTCTCCTCATCTTGGAATCGTAGAATAGAGTTTCCTCCTTCTCGATCAGCACCTCATCCTCATCAATATTGCTCTTGTCGATCTCCTTGGTTATCCCCATGCCCTCAGTTTATAGTTTTGTAAGGGCAGAGGGGTCGCTTATCAAAAGCACTTTAATTTTTACGTGTAGTTTTTTTTTTTGGGGGGGGGGGAGGAATATTATCCCTCTTAGTCTATAATCATCATGATTCTAACATTCACGAGGATGTTGACACTTGCAATGATTAGGCCGTGCTGATTACATTGATGTTTGTCGCTTGTTTTTCTTTTTCGATGAAAAAAAATCATATGTAATACATAAATAAAAAACTTACATAATACATAAAAATATTTACACATAATGGCTTGTGATCCATACATTAATTCAATAGGCATGAACCCTATGCCAACACTCTGAGTAGTCCTATCAGTCCATAAAGCAAACAAAAGTATTCTAGGCCATTCCTTGATCTTCTCCTTGCATGATTTAGGTAGTGTATTTATGATTAGCGGATGTTCTCTTTCACTCTTTCCATTTTCCTTCAGAGAGTGTAGGATGTAGTCAATGCCAAATTAATACCCAAGCATGAGAAAAACTCAGAAGCCTCATTAGCATCTACATCACCTCTATTAGTTGTCACCTTGCCCACACATCCATACCTACAAAATACTTCCAGTAAGAAAAACTTGCACATAACCTAAGTAGTCTTTGTGGTAAGATATTTTCCCTTAACTTCGTTTATTAGATTCTCTCATGCAAGCACAAGGTAGCACATATTCTATAATATTTCCATTGTGATATTATTTCTAACCCATGTGATAGTCATGCAAGGGAATTCTAGCATCCAAAAATACACTGACGGTGTGATTTTCAAATTATCTACAACGTATCTTGATCTCCACTTGCATAAACGAGTTAAAAGAAAAAGAAAAACCGTTTAGTTACGTGGGAACCTCCTCCTAGGAAGCCAAAAGGATAAGCTTTAGGAATAAGGAAATTTTTTTTAATTATTTTCCCCCTTTTTCCCCCGGCGACTGTCGTGCTGGAGGGGAGGGGAATAGCAAGGATGACTAAGCATCCTTGCTAGATGTCGTAGAAGGGAGTATGGCCATGCAACTGGCCACGTGGGGGAGAGAGGTCTCCTCTCTCTATCCTATATAGACCACTATGGAGGAAGGAAAGTAGGGAGGGCTGAAGGAGAGAGTCGTGTGCTGATTGTGACAGACGGTGAGAGTTTGAGAAGGTTGAGGCTGCCATAGACCACCGTGGAGGGAGCAAGGACAGCTGCGACAGGCTACGATTGTACCATGGGATGAGGTAGCTGAAGGAAATTTCGAAGGCGGCTTGGATGGAGGAGCTGCGTAAGACTACTGCTGCCTACTCAAGCTACCAGTTGTCGTGTTGCATCCGTGAGGAGGAGGAAGAGGGTGGATGGTGAGATGTCCCATGAGGAGGGAAGGGAGCCGCTGGCTACCGTCAAAGAGCCGTGCCACTCTACTGGCCGAGAGAGAGGGTGAAGACTGACTGAAAAGAGGGAGTACGGGCCGCCATCGTCGTGAGTATAGGGAACGCTGTTGTAGAAGAGGAGAGGGATATGAGAGAGGAAGAGCTTAAAGCCATGCTAGCTGCCGTGAAGGAGGAGGCCGTCAAACTGTCAACACCACCATCCAAAGGGAGGAGCGAAGACACAGTTGCTGTCGAGCAAGACGCTGTCGCTTCCACCATCAAATTTCACCTGTGCCTCCATTCCCTCATCCACATAGGCTCCGAGAGTCTCTAGAAGCTTTAGAAGCTTGTTGGAAGCTTCTAAGGGTGGGCCTCCTAAGCCCCCTTTCCCAAGTAATTCTTTTTTTTCCCACTCCCTTTTCCCTGGTAGTTTTAGTCCCTTTTCCCCCTTGGGCCCACACAAAAATGCTTTCTTGTGAGTTTCGTTAAACCCCTTTTTAAGTGGGTTTAATACCCCCCTCGGAATCCAAAGCCCCTTCCTGTGCCCCTTTCCTATTGCCTTTACAAAGTGGGTTTTTATGACCCCACCCCCGGGATGTAAGCACCCTTTTCCCCCTTGCATCCCCTATAAAGCCCACCTTAGCCCGGGTTTTTAAAACCCCCTTCCCCTAGATTCACACTAGCCGGGTTTTAACCCCTTCCCCATTGAATCTTCTTTAAGTCAACTCTACCCTCTGGAATTTAAAACCATCCTTCCCATTGTAACTCCTACAAGCCATTTTTCCTGGGGTTTTTCTTAAGCCTCTTCCATGAAGACCATTTTATTCCTGGAACTTCTATGAAAGGAAGGGGAAGTTCATAAGTCCCCATTTCCAAAGCCCAATTCCGCAAGATGGTGCTTGGGGCAAGGAAGCCGTACCACAAAGGAAATTTTGCATACGAGGGAAACGGGCCAAGATCATAAGACTGCGGCCAAGGCAAGAAGGTCGAGTTCACGATGGCCCCTAAAAAGGCACAAGGTGCAACCATAGGAGGATCATCTCCTAATATCCATGTGGACATTTCACTACGAGTCCAGGTTTTTCTTCCTAATTTTATTTACGTCGTAATCTTTTCAATTGTGCATGATTCATTTACAGAAATTAGGATGCACTTTTTGGATTGAAATACCTTGGCTAACTTAAAGGAAATAACTTTGATCAAAGAATCGGTCATTTGTATTAAATGAATGAAAAAGAAGAGCATAAGATCTCTATGCATTCCTAGCAAGTGGTTTTTTATGCATTGCAAAGTAACGAACTTAGATTAACTAATGCCCATTTTTACACGACGAAATAATGATAGTACACTTCATTTTTGCATGGAAAGAATAAATTGCATGCCGCATTATTAGGCATCTTTCCTTCGAAATGATTCATTAAAAGAAGGTTGCTAATCATCCGTAGGAATTTGCAAGGCATGGAAAATGGTTCTTAACCTGCATGAAGTAAATTAAACCCTAGTCAATTTGCTTAAATCTCAATCAACTATGTAAATAGTTACGAAAGGTTGTGTAATGCTCATTCAGCGTACGAATATCTCATTTAGGGAAGAAGTTAGAAAAAGTTGCATGGTTCACATAAAACCCTTTAGCTTAAAAACATGAATCTTGATTGCATGTTATAAAAGGAGCAATAGGAATTATGCCATAACCTAACATACGCTTTGATCTTATGCAAGAAAAGTAGGGTTTGTAAATCTACTCAAACGTAGACAATGAATCATGTGGTTACGAAAATGGTATCGTAAATATCTTCAAGAATAGACAAGTAAATTGGTTTAACCTAAACACCTAAAAACTGCGAGGGACTTGTTAGGAATGGTTAAATCAATGCAACATATCCCAAGTGCTAACTGGGATTTAGCACGTTGAGGACATGACCTAATCGCTCTTATTGCCAAAGCTGAAACTCTTATATCACCCTCATTCACAGAATGTAGGGACAATAGGACACACTTGCGAGAAACGATCTAGGGTTTTTACCCTAAGGATTGCTTGCTAAAAGAATGAAACTCGATTTGGATTTGGACCTTTAGGACGGACAATATCGACCTAGTGCAATCAGGAATGGATTGTTATGAAGATACCCTAGCCATGTTTCCTATCTAATCATGATTTCGTGATTAGACAGCGCCATTCGATGGGTAAAATAGTCCCATGATTTTGATGCGACACTCGCGCAATAGATTGCAGAGTCGCATGATCTTGTGATTTGATCAAAAGGAGATGGCCAATTCCTCGGAATGAGATTGGCAGATTCTTACGCAAGTTTATCTTGCAACATAAGAAATAATCGTCGTGATATAGTACCTTTCTTGGGTAAAATAACCAAGATACGAGGATTAGATATTTTCTTGGAAGCAAAAGACCAATTAGTAAATTGGAATAACATATTTACTGCTAATAGAACTTAAGGTATTGATTAAGTTGGGTTAGTAGGTTACGACCCTAACCCAAGGATATAGGGTTAACAAACAAACCCTTGGGGATCTTGCCAAGTCGCAATTGATCCCGGATCAAGTGCTAGATGCATTCAGAGAGAAAGATTCACTCCTTAGCAATTGGCCAAATAAACAACCACTGGAATTGATTCTGCTTGTAATAGTTTAGAAAGCACTATTTGCATTGTTTTCTCAAAGAATTAAAGGATGAAAAGATATCTAATGCTTCAGGTTGAAGGCCTGAAGGGAGAGGCAACTTCAGTTACCCCCGACTGCCTGCCTCACCCTAACCAAGGGGGTTGTTGATCGTGCCGGGAACGTGGACCAAACCTGCCGCGAGAGGTCTCTCCGTTGAGCTCTACTTGAAGTAAGAGGACGCTTGGGTGCCAGGGGGGGCTCTGGCCACGAATCCCTCACCTTCCGGGACGTCCTGCACAAGAGGCTAACGTGACTCGGGATTGGATCTCGAGGCATGCATACTAGTTTACGGGTGGAAGCTTGGAATAGTGATCCCTGTGGATTACTGGATAGCCTTCGGGCGGAAATCCTTGTATTTCAGAGATAAAATGATGAAATGATAATAAAGAATTTGTTTGATATTGTTTTTCTATGTCACGTGATAAGATTACGTGAAGGAACCAGTGCTTAACGGATTAATTAAAAAAGCTGATTGTTACATGTCAAAATTAATGTGTTAGATAATTACATAACTAAAACAAACCGAGGAAAGTGCGAAGGATGGGCCATGGGTCCGTCCTACGGTTGGGTGGTCCCGGTTAGCCGGGAACTTTTCTAAAAAATCTCGAAGAACAGCGGGATGATCATCATCATCAAAACGAATAATGAGAGCGATGACCTAGAGTTACGTCTTACCCGATTTACACTGTTTTAGGGGAACGGAATGGGACTATGCCTTATGGCAGAGAGGTTGAGCCTTGCATCCCTCTCGTTTTCCATTCTCCTTGAACCAAGTGTAGCGTGAATCTGCTTCGGACCTGGCGTTTCTGCGTAAAGTAGTTCGCTCGGGTCTGACGCTAGGTGCTGTTAGCTAATGACCAATCAAGAAAACCCTAATTTCGATCGATCTTAAGTGGGAACGACCAGGATACTTCCGCTACGTGGCAGACGCGAGAAGACCTAGATCGCAAAACCCGTAACATTCCATGGGAGTGTCAGGCAGAGTTTTCTAGACATCCTTTCCGATGGACTGCTAAGACATGTCCGGGATGATACTAGTGGACAAGTTATAGTTGGTATAAGAGCAAACCAACAAAGGACTTGTTTTTAGGAAATTTTAATGAGAAGAAGTAAAGCAAATGTTATTGTCCCAAACATTTCCTTACTTTCAATGCTATCTTGCAGAATTATGAAGCATGGAACGGGTTCTTAGTGTTCTGAGTCATGTTTATGACCGCGATGCATTCCACGGATTATCGACAAAGGGTTGAGATGATGAACATCCTAGACCACATTTACAATCCATCGCCTGTGTACGTGGAATGGAAATGGATGGGTGTTTCAAGGATCTATTACATAGCTGGCCATCGACCTGCGTACCTTCAAATTAACTTGAAGAGAATCAAGTGGATGGAGGATTTGAAGATCGTGAAGCTATTCGTCTTTATTGAGTCTCACGCAAACGCGACCCTACAGGTCGGAGGTCGAAGGATTAACCAGAATAAGTATATGTATGGGGAAGTGATTCGAAGAATCCCTGCCGACTGAATCAAGGTTTTGGGACGTCATGAGAAGAATGGACATCAAAGGAAAAGATACCCTAATCTTCCAATGAACTATCAATTCTTGAAAATCAATGACCCCAATCTGTACTACTACTCAGTTCTTGCTGAATGCAACAACATCTTATTCTCCTCGAATTAATGTATCAACTTGTTCCATCGCCCCAAGAAATAATTATACCTGGAAAGGGCTATGCTGATATGAATGGAATAATTTCTTTTAAAAATCAATTGTTGTCTTGACTATGAATATTGATAAAGAAGTAAAGTGATTTGGTCACTTGGCTAAAGGAATACGCGGACGTAGTTCCTAAAGAGTTAACAGAACTCCCGCTTCAAAGAGAAGTAGATCATGAGATCAAGCTAGTAATAGGAGTTGCGCCAATTGCGAAGAGACCCTATAGAATGTCTATACTGGAAGCAATTGAGCTGAAGGAACAACTTAAGCAACTACTAGATCAGGGCTACATCCGTCCTAGCAGTCCACCATGGGAAGCACCAGTACTATTCCAGAAAAAGAAAGATGGAACACTTCGACTATGTATTGATTACAGAGGGTTGAATCAATCAACAGTCAAGAACAAATATCATATTCCTAGAATAGATGAGCTTCTTGATCGTCTTCAGGGTGCCAAGATCTTCTCCAAGATTATCTTAGGTCTGGTTACTATCAAATAAGAATCAATGAAGAAGATATCCCAAAGACGACCTTCAACACTAGATATGGACACTTTGAGTTCTAGTTATGTCATTAGGGCTTACGAATGCGCCTGCCACCTTCAATAGGTTAATGTAGGATATCTTTAGACCGTATCTTGATAACTTCATGCTCGTCTTCTTTGATGACACTCTAGTCTATTCCAAACAAGAAGGAGATCATGAACCCCAACTTCGGATTTTCCTTGAGACAAGGAGGTCACACAAGCTGTATGCTAAGATGACGAAATTTGCATTCCTCAAACATCAAATTGGTTATCTGGGACTCATCATATCAGCAGAAGGAATCTCAGTGGAGCCGGCCTAAGTCAGAAATGTTCTAGGATGGCCAAATACCAACAACTGTCAAAGAAGTACGCAGCTTTCTTGATTGACAAGATGGTATAGGGTCTTCATCAAAAACTATGCTTTGATTGCAGCACCTTTGACAGACTTACTGAAGAAGCAAACATCCATTGCATGCTCAACTACCAAACAAACTAGCTTTGATAGGTTGTTGGTATCAGCACCGATCCTAAAACTTCTAGACCACAGTAAGGAGTTTGAGGTAGTAACTGATACTAGCATGCTTGCCTTAGGATGTGTGCTCATGTAGGAAAGTCATCCTATAGCATAATCTTCAAGAAACTGAAGAGCCATGAGAAGAATTATGCTACCCATGATCTTGAACTTTTAGTTGTCAAGCTTTGGAGACACTACCTGCTGGGTAACAAGTTTACACTAGTGACTAATCATAAAAGTCTCAAGTGGAACTTTACCTAGAACAAGCTCAACATGAGGCAATGTCAGTGGATTGAAGTGCTGGAGGAGTATGACCTTGAGATCGAGTACCGACCTGGAAAGGAGAATGTAGTTGCTGATGCACTCAGTCGCAAGGCATTCCTTAATTCTCTAATCTTGCAAAATCCATCAATAGCTAGATCTCTAGCCACAAAGGTGTCCATGCGGAACAACCCAATACTTGAGCTAACTAGAGAGGAAGGATGCCATGATCTAGCCTATCAAAAGATGCTAAGGGAGATCTCTATCAAGGACGAGGATCAAAAGCTACAGGCTAAGTATCATGAATTCTCTATCAATAGTGGACTTTTCTACTATAGAACGAGGCTATGTATACCAGCAAGCCAGTCACTTAAGCAGAAGATATTGTGGGAAGCTCATGATTCCCTTTTTTTAGGACATCCTGGCTATGCAAAGACTCTCAATGCAATTAGGAAGAGGTAATATTGGGAGAGGCTTAAAGGAAACGTTCTCAAATATGTCATCGAGTGTTTGTCTTGTCAACGTATCAAAGCCGAACATGTCAAAAGCCAAGAAAGCTACAACCACTTGACAATCCCCAAATGAAATGGGAATTCATCAGTATGGACCTTGTTGTTGGCCTACCCCAAGTTCAGGGAGGATACAACTCCATCATGGTTGTGGTTGACATGCTTATTAAGGTTGCACACCTTATTCTAGTAAAGACAAACTATAAAGCCTCAAACATTGCAAGGTTGTTTATCAAGGAGATATTCAAGCTACATGGGCTACCGAGAAGAATCATTAGTGATCATGATTCTCTCTTCACATCACACTTCTGGAGAGCTATCTTTGAAGCTATTGGGACTCAACTCTATTTTAGCACAGCCTACCATCCCCTAACCGATGGTCAAACGGAGCAAGTCAATCAAGTCATCGAGGACATGCTTAGGGCACACTACTGTGGTGAGCCAAAAAGGTGGATTCAATACTTGCCTTTGGTTGAATTTGCCTACAATGCTTCTTACCAACAAAGTATTCAGATGACCCTTTTTCAAGCATTGTATGGTCATGACTATCAAAGTCCCCTAAACTTCTCAGATCCAACCTTGAGGGTTTAAGCTTCAAGGCAGATGTTGGAAGATATGGATGACCAAGTAAAGTCAATAAGACAAGACATCCAAGCCGCCAAGGATAGACAAAAGGCATACACGGATTTGAAGTGTCAAGATAGAATATTTGAGGAAGGAGACATGGTCTTCATTCACGTATGCCCAAAGGAGAGTTCTCTATCCCTTGGAGAATGCAAGAAGCTAAGTCCAA
Source organism: Lygodium microphyllum (assembly GCF_053477565.2). Taxonomy (NCBI): domain Eukaryota; kingdom Viridiplantae; phylum Streptophyta; class Polypodiopsida; order Schizaeales; family Lygodiaceae; genus Lygodium; species Lygodium microphyllum. The sequence continues at coordinate 18,595,141 of NC_141160.1, read as the reverse complement.
GATATTGTGGGCCATACAAAGTCCTCAAATGCCTAGGACCCAATGCTTATAGATTGCAACTCCCAGAGAACCTAAAGGTTCACAATGTATTCCATATCAGCCTATTGAAGAAGTGTGTACCCAACCCTAATCATGTACTTGATGACCAACAAATTGTAATGCCTAGTCAAGGAGTCCTTGAACTAAGGCCGGATAGGATCTTAGATCTTAGGGAGAGACAGTTAAGATCTAGAACCTTAAGAGAATGCCTCGTCCAGTGGAAAGATTATTCCAAAGAGGATGCCACCTGGGTAGATGCAGGCACTCTCATCCATCAGTATCCCTAGTTCACCTCGAGATGAGGACATCTCGATTCCTCCAAGGGGGAGAGAATGTAATATTTCCATTGTGATAATATTTCTAACCCATGTAACAATCATGCAAGGGAATTCCACCATCCAAAAATACACTAACGATGTGATTTTCAAATTATCTACAACGTATCTTAATCTCCACTTGCATAAATGAGTTAAAAGAAAAAGAAAAACCGTTTAGTTACGTGGGAACCTCCTCCTAGGAAGCCAAAAGGATAAGCTTTAGGAATAAGGGAAAATTTTTTAATTATTTCCCCCGTTTTTCCCCCAGCGACTGTCGTGCTGGAGGGGAGGGGAATAGCAAGGATGACTGAGCATCCTTGCTAGATGTCATAGAAGGGAGTATGGCCATGCAACTAGCCACGTGGGGGAGAGAGGTATCCTCTCTCTATCCTATATAGACCACTGTGGAGGAAGGAAAGTAGGGAGGGCTGAAGGAGAGAGTCGTGTGCTGATTGTGATAGACCGTGAGAGTTTGAGAAGGTCGAGGCTACCATAGACCACCGTGGAGCGAGGAAGGACAGCTGCTACAGGCTATGATTGTACCATGGGATGAGGTAGCTGAAGGAAATATCGAAGCCGGCTTGGATGGAGGAGCTGCGTAAGTCTACCGCTGCCTACTCAAGCTACCAGTTGCCGTGTTGCATCCGTGAGGAGGAGGAAGAGGGTGGATGGTGAGATGTGCCGTGAGGAGGGAAGGGAGCTGCTAGCTGTCGTCGAAGAGCCGTGCCACTCTACTGGCCGAGAGAGAGGGTGAAGACTGACTGAAAGGAGGGAGTACGGGCCGCCATCAACGTGAGTAGAGGGAACGCTGCCATAGAAGAGGAGAGGGCTATGAGAGAAGAAGAGCTTAAAGCCACGCTGGCTGCCGTGAAGGAGGAGGCCGTCAGACTGTCCACACTACCATCGAGAGGGAGGAGCCAAGACACAGCTGCTGTCGAGCAGGACGCTGCCGCTGCCGCCATCGAATTTCATATGTGCCTCCATTCCCTCATCCACATAGGCTCCCACAGTCTCCAAAAGCTTTAGAAACTTGTTGGAAGCTTCTAAGGGTGGGCCTCCTAAGCCCCCTTTCCCAAGTAATTCTTTTTTTTCCCACTCCCTTTTCCCTGGTAGTTTTAGTCCTTTTTCCCCCTTGGGCGCACACAAAAATGCTTTCTTGTGAGTTTCCTTAAACCCCTTTTTAAGTGGGTTTAATACCCCCCTCGGAATCCAAAGGCCCTTCCTGTGCCCCTTTCCTATTGCCTTTACAAAGTGGGTTTTTATGACCCCACCCCCAAGATTTAAGCACGCTTTTTCCCCTTGCATCCCCTATAAAGCCCACCTTAGCCCGGGTTTTTCAAACCCCCTTCCCTTGGATTCACACTAGCCGGGTTTTAACCCCTTCCCCATTGAATCTTCTTTAAGTCAACTCTACCCTCTGGAATTTAAAACCATCCTTCCCATTGTAACTCCTACAAGCCATTTTTCCTGGGGTTTTTCTTAAGCCTCTTCCGTGAAGACCATTTTATTCCTGGAACTTCTACAAAAGGAAGGGGAAGTTCATAAGTCCCCATTTCCAAAGCCCAATTCCGCAAGATGGTGCTTGGGGCAAGGAAGCCGTACCACAAAGGAAATTTCCCATACGAGGGAAACGGGCCAAGATCATAAGACTGCGGCCAAGGCAAGAAGGTCGAGTTCACGATGGCCCCTAAAAAGGCACAAGGTGCAACCGTAGGAGGATCATCTCCTAATATCCATGTGGACATTTCACCACGAGTCCAGGTTTTTCTTCCTAATTTTGTTTACATTGTAATATTTTCAATTGTGCATGATTCATTTACGGAAATTAGGATGCAGTTTTTGGATTGAAATACCTTGGCTAACTTAAAGGAAATAACTTTGATCAAAGAATCGGTCATTTGTATTAAATGAATGAAAAAGAAGAGCATAAGATCTCTATGCATTCCTAGCAAGTGGTTTTTTATGAATTGCAAAGTAACGAACTTAGATTAACTAATGCCCATTTTTACAAGACGAAATAATGATAGTATACTTCAATTTTGCATGGAAAGAATAAATTGCATGTCGCATTATTAGGCATCTTTCCTTCGAAATGATTCATTAAAAGAAGGTTGCTAATCATACGTAGGAATTTGCAAGGCATGGAAAATGGTTCTTAAGTTGCGTGAAGTAAATTGAACCCTAGTCAATTGGCTTAAATCTCAATCAACTATGTAAATAGTTACGAAAGGTTGTGTAATGCTCATTCAGCGTACGAATATCTCATTTAGGGAAGAAGTTAGAAAAAGTTGCATGGTTCACATAAAACCCTTTAGCTTAAAAACATGAATCTTGATTGCATGTTAAAAAATGAGAAATAGGAATTATGCCATAACCTAACATACGCTTTGATCTTATGCAAGAAAAGTAGGGTTTGTAAATCTACTCAAACGTAGACAATGAATCATGTGGTTACGAAAATGGTATCGTAAATATCTTCAAGAATAGACAAGTAAATTGGTTTAACCTAAACACCTAAAAACCGCAAGGGACTTGTTAGGAATGGTTAAATTGATGTAACATATCCCAAGTGCTAACTGGGATTTAGCACGTTGAGGACATGACCTAATCGGTCTTATTGCCAAAGCTGAAACTCTTATATCCTAAAGATTGCCCTCATTCACGGAATGTAGGGACAATAGGACACACTTGCGAGAAACGATCTAGGGTTTTTACCCGAAGGATCGCTTGCTAAAAGAATGAAACTCGATTTGGATTTGGACCTTTAGGACCGACAATATTAACCTAGTGCAATCAGGAACGGATTGTTATGAAGATACCCTAACCCTGTTTCCTATCTAATCATGATTTCGTGATTAGAAAACGCCATTCGATGGGTAAAATAGTCCCATGATTTTGATGCGACACTCGTGCAATAGATTGCAGAGTCGCATGATCTTGTGATTTGATCAAAAGGAGATGGCCAATTCCTCGGAATGAGATTGGCAGATTCTTACGCAAGTTTATCTTGCAACAGGAGAAATAATCGTCGTGATATAGTACCTTTCTTAGTTAAAGTAACCAAGATACGAGGATTAGATATTTTCTTGGAAGAAAAAGACCAATTAGTAAATTGGAATAACATATTTACTGCTAATAGAACTTAAGGTATTGATTAAGTTGGGTTAGTAGGGTACGGTCCTAACCCAAGGATATAGGGTTAACAAACAAACCCTTGGGGATCTTGCCAAGTCGCAATTGATCCCGGATCAAGTGCTAGATGCATTCGGAGAGAAAGATTCACTCATTAGCAATTGGCCAAATAAACGACCACTTGAATTGATTCTGCTTGTAATAGTTTAGAAAGCACTTTTTGCATTGTTTGCTCAAAGAATTAAAGAATGAAAAGATATCTAATGCTTCAGGTTGAAGGCGTGAAGGGAGAGGCAACTTCAGTTACCCCCGACTGCCTGCCTGACCCTAACCAAGGGGGTTGTTGATCGCGCCGGGAACGTGGACCAAACCCGCCGCGAGAGGTCTCTCCGTTGAGCTCTACTTGGAGCAGGAGGACGCTTGGGTGCCAGGGGGGGCTCTGGCCGTGAATCCCTCGCCTTCCGAGTCCTGCACAAGAGGCTAACGTGACTCGGGATTGGATCTCGAGGCCTGCATACTAGTTTACGGGTGGAAGCTTGGAATAGTGATCCCTGTGGATTACTGGATAGCCTTCGGGCGGATTATGGACAAGCCTACGGGCGGAACTCCTTGTATTTCAAAGATAAAATGATGAAATGATAATAAAGAATTTATTTGATATTGTTTTTCTATGTCACGTGATAAGATTACGTGAAGGAACCAATGCTTAACGGATTAATTAAAGAAACTGATTGTTACATGTCAAAATTAATGTGCTAGATAATTACATAACTAAAACAAACCGAGGAAAGTGCGGAGGATGGGCCATGAGTCCGCGTCCTACGGTTGGGTGGTCCCGGTTAGCCGGGAACTTTTCTCAAAAATCTCAAAGAACAGCGGGATGATCATCATCATCAAAATGAATAACGAGAGCGATGACCTAGAGTTACATCTTACCCGATTTACGCTGTTTTAGGGGAACGAAATGGGACTATGCCTTATGGCAGAGAGGTTGAGCCTTGCATCCCTCTCATTTTCCATTCTCCTTGAACCAAGTGCAGCGTGAATCCGCTTCGGACCTGGCATTTCTGCGTAAAGTAGTTCGCTTGGGTCTGACGCTAGTTGTTGTTAGCTAATGACCAATTAGGAAAATCCTAATTCCAGTCGATCCTAAGTGGGAATGGCCAGGATACTTCCGCTACGTGGCTGACGCGAGAAGACCTGGATTGGAAAACCCGTAACATTCCATGGGAGTGCCGGGCGGAGTTTTCTAGACATCCTTTTCGATGGACTGCTAAGACGTGTCCGGGATGATACTAGTGGATACATTACATATTCCATAAACCTATAGGCATGGTAACCAAGTCTATCACCCATTTGTAGTGCGTAGATAATGGATAAATCATTTGAAGGCCATCTTTGTGCTTCACTATACAAATTATACATGGCAAACACCACATGACTCCACAAAGTGAGCAACATCCTTGTACATATTTTTCCGCCAATATTTCTCCTTGATCTTTGCAAAATTACCCCAAACACTGCTATGCTATGTCCAACCCATAAGCATTCATGAAATTCTTAAATCACCCGCGCTTGTGTAGCTTTATCTCCTAGCACACACAAAGTTCCTCCTTTTCTTTTCTTAGCAAGTTTTTATAAATACTGTCAAGAATCGCGTGGTGGGGGGACTTTCTTGAGTTGCTATGCCAAACACACACTGTATACATAAGAGGAAGCTCACTCAAGAACACAAAAAGAGATATGGAGGCTATAATGTTTTCTTGTTGGTTTCTTCTTCTTCTTCCACACACTATACAATGTACACAAAGTATAGATAAGAAACAACATAAAGGAAAGTGGACTACTAAGTCAAACAGTGCATAACCAACTACACTAATCGACTGCGCTATGTCTTTGCTAGCTATAGGTAGGTGTAACAAACTAAATATAATAAGTGATAAGCCAATGGCCATGTGAGTATCATAATGACCACCAACGTGCTAAGTGTAGATGTGCGGACCCATCTAGCCAGGCGGCCCATCATCAATGTCCGCATGTGTTGAGCTTGCCATCTCAACACTCCCCCTCAAGCTCAATTCTATCTCTGCAACTCCAAATGAGCTTGAGAACTTTCGAAGCTTCTCTGCACCCGATGCCTTTGTGAAAATATCAGTTATCTAATCATGTGTGTTGACATATATCAAGTCAATCTCTCCTGCAAGTAGCTTCTCTCTCACCAAGTGGTAGTGCACCTCAATGTCTTTTGTCCTAGCATGAAACACTAGATTCGTAGCTAGATGTATGCTGCTCATGTTGTCACAATGAATGACAACTACATCATCTCCCTACACGTCCAAATCACCTAATAACTTTTGCAGTCATACCACCTCACATGCTACCATAATAGTACCTCTGTAATCAACCTCTATACTCGATAAAGCAACTATAGGTTGCTTTTTCCTACTCCATGTAACTGCTACACTACCAAGGGAAAACATGAATCTACTTGTAGATCTTCTATCTGACATGCTACTAGCCCAATTTGCATCTATGTATCCAAAGACTTGTGCATCCTTACGTGCCTCATAAAAAAGTCCATAATGTAAAGTGGACTTCATGTACCTCAATATACGTCTAATTGCATTCAAATGAGGCTATCTAGGCATCTCCATAAACTGATTAACAACGTCAACATCATAGCTCAAGTTTGGCCTTGTGATAGTCATGTAAATCAAAATCCCTACTATCCTCATGAACATAGTAGGATCTTCTATCTCATCTCCAATATCAGCACTTAGCTTCACATTTTTCTCTAATGGTACTGAAAGAGGCTTACATGCTATCATACCATACTTAGATAACATATCCAAGCCATACTGCCTTTGAGACAGCCATATACCATCATCACATCTGATCACCTCAATACCAAGAAAGTACCTCAACTCACCCAAATCTTTCATCTCAAACTTCTTTTTCAAGAAGTCCTTAACTTCAGCAATCCCATTGTCACTGTCACTTGTAATAATCAAGTCATCCACATAGATGACTATGATGACCAAACCTGCATCTCCCTTTCTCACATAAAGGGAGTGATCAGCATCAGAAATACAAAATCCAATATTGACAATATACTCTCCAATCTTGTCAGACCATGTTCTAGGTGCTTGCTTCAACCCATAGAGCTCCTTTTTTAACCTGCACACATATGTGGGATACTCTAAATCCTCATAACCTACTTGCTACTCCATATACACTTCTTCTTGCAATTCACCATGTAAGAAGTCATTCTTAACATCCATTTGCTGCAAACTCCAACCTTTGGCTGCTGCCAAGGTAATCACACACCTAATAGTTTCCACCCTAGAAACTGGACTGAATGTCTCTTCATAATATATGCCATATGTTTGACCATAGCCTTTTGCAACCAACCTAGCCTTATACCTGCTAACTGAACCGTCTACATTATGCTTGATTTTGTAAACCCCCTTACATCCAATAGCTTTCTTACCCTTAGGTAAGGGTACGAAATCCCAAGTCTTATTGGCTTCTAATGCAACCATCTTCTCATCCCATTGCTACATCCCATTGAGCATGACCAACAACATCCTCAAAACAAGTGGGCTCAACATCCTCAACTAGTTTCACCATATAAGCATAATGGTGAGCTGCATAGCCTTCAAAACCAAATCTTTTAACAGGGTATCTAACCGTGCTAGATCTGTGTATCACCGGATCACTCAATGGAGCCTTTACATTACTATGAGCTCTCTGCACACCTTGCGTCTTGACTAAAGGAATGCCAAGCTCATCATCCAAACTCCCTGAACCACTAGAATCTCCATCAAATCCCAAATGACTGGTAGATGCATCATTACCATCCAGCACTTCTTTCCTTTTTCCTTCCCTACAACACTTATAGATCCACCTAAAGATGTAGGGCTACTCCTTAGTCTCCCATACCAATGGGTCACTGTAGATGTAGTACCAGATGATGTTTCTTGTCCACTAAGACTCTGTGATTCTTGTTTATCTTTCTGCATATAGCTCTCCTGATCATTATCATCATCCAAAACATCATCAGCAGGTGTATACCAACTTCCCATCTCATCAAACATAACATCCCTGCTCACTTTGAACTCAGCTGTGACAGGGTTATAACATCAATACCCTTTCTGATCTAAAGAGTATCCAATAAAAAACATTTTTTTGCCTTTGGATAAATCTTCTTCCGTAGCTCATCTGGCACATGAATATATGCAACACATCCAAATATCTTCAACTACGATACATCAGGCTTCTTGCCAGTAAAGCATTCTTCAGGAGTCATCCCATGAACTGCGCTGTGGGAGTTCTATTCATAATGTAAACAGCAATATGGATAGCCTCAGACCAAAAATCTTTGGGCATATTATTTTCAGCCATTAATGCCCGTGCAACTTTGCAATATGCCTGTTTTTTCTTTCTACAACACCATTTTGCTGTGGGGCATACCTGCAAGTGCCTCTTTATTCCATCAGTTCTCAAGAAGCCACTGAACTCATTAGAGAGGTCCTCTCCCCCTCCATCTGATCTCAAGTAATTTACTTTTAAGCCTGTTTTTGTTTCAAGAGCTGCCTTAAAAGATTTGAAGTGCTCAAACACATCACTTTTTTCCTTCATGAATTATACCCATAGCTTCCTTGAACAGTCATCAATAAATGTGACAAAGTATTTACTGCCACCAAGATATACATTCTATGTAGGCCCCCAAATATCTGTATGCACAGACTTTATGCACATTTGCATGTCCAATACGTTTATGCCATATTTCAATATCTGCAACTACTCCTTTTCCTTTAGCATACATAGCAACATCCATTACAGGAATTCCAGCATCTAAAGTGAACATTCAGCCAACTCTACTTCCTTTTGCAGCTAACCTACACTTATCATTAAAGTCTTCTACATGGCAACCTTTTGCATTGAATCGGACCTACAACCCCTACTCTACCATTTGGCCTATAGATACTAGATTCTTTGTAATTGATGGCACATGTAATACATTTGTCAGACTCTTTGTCTAGCCATCATACAAGGATAAGAAAACCTTTCCAATGTGTGAAATTGGGTGGCATGAATCATCATAACCTAGGTTTTTTAAGTCCCGCATCTCTCCAAACCATTCAACATGACTGGTCATATGATTAGATGCACCTGAATCGGCATACCATACATCATAATGTGTCCCTTTTTCTATAGCTGCATTTATCATATGCTGCTTAACAAACATACGCTCATTTTTGTCTTCATTCTGTCGTGAAGACGATGCATAGTTTCCTTGCTACAATTTACCACTGGGAATATCATCCTTCTTTTCATAGTAATGGGCTGCAATATGGCCTGTTTTGCCACAATAATGGCAAACAATAGCAGAATTTCCAGAACCTCTATTTTGCCATCCACCTCTTCCTCTAGAGCTTCCCCCTGCCTCTAAAGTTTCCTCTACCTCCAAATACCTGCATTTCACCAAATTGTTGATTGAACTTGTTTTGTTGGTTATCGCTAGCACATCCCATACCATGGTCTCTCAAAGAGGATCTACCATGTCCCCTTCCTGAACTTGAGTAAAATGCTTGGACCTATTCACCATTTCTTTCAAACGAATCACCCTAAATCTAGAAATGGCTTCCGTACATATACTGAAGTAACAAATGATTTTCATGCCTTCTCATTGATAAGGCCACTCAGAGTGGATGAAACCAAATCATCATCATTCATGAAAATCATCCATCATTGCATAAATCGTTGTTAAAGTATGTGCACTCCTCACCTTCAACACATACTCATTGACAGATATTTTCCCTTTCTTTATGGCATTCAACTCTTTCTTGAGTTTAATCCTTCGTACCTTTCTATTTACTCAAAACATACTCTCAAAAATTGTCCAAGCTGCATGTGAAGTTTTTGCATTACTGATATATCCCAACATAGTATTATCAATGACTATGCAGATAACCAGTACATCACCTTTTTTTCTTTCGCATTTCATTCTTTCCATGCTTTTAACTCATCTGCAGTCGGAGGGATACCCAACTCTGGCTCATTTTTTTCACCTGAAACAAACTCTAAAGGCCCTTTCCAATGAGAAAGTTTGTCACTCGGAACATCCATGAAGGGTAGTTGTTCTTGTCAAGCTTCTCAATAATGGGATTTCCACTGTTCTCTGTCATTATCAAAAATAAAAATACAACACAGCAAGCTAATTTTCTGCAATCTTTCACAACACGTGCACAGCAATTCACCTAGCAACCTTTTTCACTGATTGCTTAATAGTACATATAATCTGCAACCTGTTTGCAGATAAACCTTATGTTTTCTTCTTGTGAACACCTCAAAAATTATAGATTTGCAATCTGTAACCTGCACACCCACTTTCGATCAATACAGCCGAAATCATAGTGTACCCTGAAACTGTTGTCCGCAACCTTGCGGCTCTAAAACAGGGCCTGAAACGGCCTTAGATGCCCAAAATCACTGTGGAAAGGTCTAAAGGACTTATTTGCAAAATATAAAATGATATGCTCGCACACCAAATCTCACAGCAATTTGAGATTTTTGCTCAACCCTGCTTCCGATGCCTCCACATGCACTATCCAAGAGAGAGAGTGGAAGAATGGGAGAGCTTCTTACCCGTTGCTTGCTTGCTCAAACCTTGTGTAATGTGTCCACTTGTATCTTTAGGACACATCTTAGCAGTCCATTAGAAAGGATGTCTAGAAAGCTCTGCCTGGCACTCCCATGGGATGTTACGGGGTTTGCAATCTAGGGCTTTCCGCGTCTGCTATGTAGCCGAAGTATTCCGACCATTCCCACCTAGGATCGACCTAAATTAGGGTTTTCTTTATTGGTCATTTCCTAACGGCAACTAGCGTCGGACCCAAGCGAACTACTTTATGTAGAAATGCCACGTTCGAAGCGGATTCACATTGCACTTGGTTCAAGGAGAATGGGAAACGAGAGGGATGCAAAGCTCAACCTCTCTGCCATAAGGCATAGTCCCATTCCGTTCCCCTAAAACAACGTAAATCGGGTTTAATCATAACTCTGGGTCAACGCTTTTGTTGTTCGTGTTCTTTGACGATCTTCTTGCTATCCATCATGATTTGAGAAAAATTCCCGGCCAACTGGGACCACCCATCCGTAGGACGGACCTATGGCCCATCCTCTGCACTTTCCTCAAGTTGTTTTAATTATTTAATTATCTAACACATTAGTTGGACATGTAACAACCAACTTCTTTAATTAACCCATTAGGCACTCGTTCCTCCACGTAATCTTATCACTTGACATAGAAAAACAATATCAAACAAGTTCCTTATTAACATCTTATCATATTTATCTTTGAAATACAAAGATTCCAGCCCGTAGGCTTATCCACAATCCACCCGAAGGCTATCCAGCAATCCACGGGGATCACTAATCCAAGTTTTTGCCCGTAGACTAGTATGCGAGCCTCGAGATCCAATCCCAAGTCATGTTAGCCTCTTGTGCAAGGCCCAGAAGGCGAGGGATTTACAGCCAGAGCCCCCTTGGCACCCAAGCGTCCTCCTGCTCCATGTAGTGCTCAACGGTCGCGACTGGTTCGGTCCACATGCCTGGCGCGGTGAACAACCCCCTTGGTTAGGGTCAAGCAGGCAGTATGGGGTAACTGAAGCTGCCTCTCCCTTCAGGCCTTCAACCTGAAGTATAGATATCCATTTATCTTTTAATTCATTGATCAAACAAAGCCAAACAGTGCTCTAGAATCTGTAGCAAGCACAAACATTTCCATTGATCGTTTTTGTTGGCAAACTGCTAAGGAATGAATCCTTCCTTTCGAATGCAACCAACACTCGATCCGGGAGGACTTGCAACTTGGCAAGATCCCCTATATCCTGGGTTAGGGCGTACCCTATTAAGCTGACTTGGTCAAACCTTAAGTTCATAAGTTATTTCAGTTTATCGACTAGTCTTTAGTTTCCAATCAATCTTCTTTACTCAAGAAAGATACTAAATTAGGAGGTTTATTCATCCTCTTGCAAGATAACTTGCGTAAGGACTTGCCATTTTGGCCATTCCCTTGTGATCCAATCACAAGATCATATGACTCTGCACTTGTTGCGCAAGTGTCACATCAATTTATGCGACAATGGAGTCACGAAACAATCCGTTTTCGGTTACCAAGCTGACGTCATTAGACCTAGGGTTTCCAAGTTTCATCTTGTAAGATTCTTAGGGACAAACCCTAGCTCACTTTCCAATTTCATTTCACTGTCCCCTACATTTAGTGAATGTGGGTAAGTATTTAAGGTATAAGAGTTTCAGTTTTAGCGATACGTAACGATAAGGTCACGTGTTAATTTCCTAGTGAATTTCTTGGAATTCAACTCTTTCTAAACGAGTACTCCCTGGTTTAGATGTTTTAGATTCATACCAATTTGGTTAAATCTAGAAAATAATTATGTGATCATTTCCACATGACTCGTTGTTTATGCGTAAATTAATTTTTCAACCTTAACTTATTGATTAAGGCCAGGCATAGGTTAGGTTATTTCCAACTAATCTTCCTGTACTTTGCGAACACAACTCATGCTAAAGAAGCAACCTTTTACTTGATAATTTATGCAGCTGACAAACAATATTTTCCTAGAGTTTATGCATCGTAAGAATCATTTCATGCTTGCACTTTTCATGATGATTCATTGCGAAGAGGATATGGGTTAAATAGTGCGATAAAAGCAGTTTATACTTCTAGGCTTAAATGAAGTATACTATTTTAATGGACAATAATCTAGATTATAATTCATTTCAAAGCATAAAGCTATTTGCTAGAAATGCATTTATGCTTCCTTTATTTTTCATGTTTTATTGAAGCATTAATGACTAAGTTCTTTCATCGTGAGCATTTAGGACAAAATTTATATCCGATATCTAACAATTAACCTTGCATGATTGAATTATAACACTATCAAATAAAAATTAGGAAGGAGAACCTGGGCTTCGGGCGAGATATCCACGTGGATGCTGGGAGACAACCCTCTTGCGGCTATGCCGTGGACTTTCTTAGGAGGCATTTCCACTGTTGAAGCAGCTTTAAAACTCCTTTTTGATATTCCACCGTGGCTCTCTTTTGCAATAACTTGCATCGTCCGTCGAAAGCAGTTTTAGAAGGCTTCCTCCTTGGAGTCGAGAATTCGAAAGGGGTGTTTCAAAATCTTTCACAATTAAGACCCATTAAGCCATGGGGAAGGCTTAATGGCCTTTGTAAGGACTCGCATGAACGGGAAATAACAAGGTGTGGAATCCCTTACGAGGGTTTTTGAGTGGGAAAGGGAGGTGTTAAAAGACCCTCAACACTCTCTTTCCTTTTTGCGAGTGGGGAAAAAAAAAACAAAGCCCAAGGGTATTTTGCATAGGCCAAGGAAAGGGCTAAGGGGTTTAAACATGAGGGGGTGTGTGGTTTTAAGATGCCCAAGGAAAGGGCTTAAGGGTTAACACATAGGGGTGGGGGGGTGTGGCTCCAAAGCCTAAAGAAAGGGTTTTAAGAAAGATTAAATACCCGAGGGGTAATAAGACCTCTAAGCCCAACTCTTATTGGGGGAAAAGGGGGCTTATAGAGCTTAAACATAGGGGGGGGGGGGGGATGATTCCGAAGCCAATGAGAAAGGGGGCTAAAGGAAAATTAAAAACACAGGGGGATGGGTTCCAACTATGGAAAGGAACATATAAAGCTTTAAACACGGGGGGGGGGGGGAAAGGTTTTTAAGCCCCAAGGAAAGGGGGGCTTATAGGGGTGAAAACATGGGGGTGTAACGGGGCTTATCAAGCTCTTTAGAAGCTTCCCCTAGGAAGCTTCTAAAGCTTCCTCCACGTGGGAGGGGGAAGCTCACAGCGATTCGGCAGCTTGGCGCGGACTGATGGCGGAGGTCGATGTTGGCCTGGCGATACCCAGCACCTCCTCTCCCCTCTTGCAGCAGCAGTGGCAGCCGTCTCGATCCCTCACAGCAAGAGCAAGCCATCTCCTCTCTTTTTTTTTTCCCTCCCTCAAGTGCTGTCTCTCTCACTCATTGATCAGAGTGGCGTCGTGGCAGCCTCCCGCTTTTGTCTTTCTTCGTCCCCTCACGGTACTAGTAGGCCCTCTCTTCTACCCATGGAAATTCCCTTCCCCCTAGTTTATATAGGTAAGGGGGAGGGACTCCTTCCTCCCCTGCGTGTCTGCGCAACGGTGGTTTCTGACCAGTGAGCTCCACCAACGAGCTTTTTTCATGCATTCTATTCCCCTCCCTCTCCAGCACGACAGTCGGCTAGGGAGGGGAATAAGAAAAAAAATTACATTATCCTTAGGAAATTCTCAAAAAATGCTATATCATTATCCCCATTACTTAAAAGGGGGTTCATGCGAAAGATAGAATTTAGAATGTTACATTCTCTCCCCCTTAGAGGAATCGAGATGTCCTCATCTCGAAATAAACTGGGGATATTGATGGTTGAGAGTGCCTTCATCTACCCAAGTGGCATCCTCTTCGGAATAATCTTTCCACTAGACGAGGCATTCTCTCAAGGTTCTAGATCTTGATTGTCTCTCCCTAACATCTAAGATCGTATCACGCCTTAGTTCAAGGACTCCTTGACTAGGCATTACAACTTGTTGGTCATCAAGTACATGGTTAGGATTAGGTACATACTTTTTCAATAGGCTGATATGAAATACATTATGAACCTTTAGGTTCTCAGGGAGTTGCAGTTTGTAAGCATTAGGTCCTAGGAATTTGAGGATCTTGTACGGTCCACAATACCTTGGACTTAGCTTCTTGCAATCTCCTAAGGATAGGGAACTCTTCTTAGGGCATACGCAAATGAAGACCATGTCTCCTTCTTCGAAGACTCTATCTTGACGTTTCAAATCCGCGTATGCCTTCTGTCTATCCTTGGCAGCTTGGATATCCTGTCTTATTGACTTTATTTGGTCATGCATCTCTTCCAACATCTGCCTTGAAGCTTCAACGCTTAAGCTTGGATCATAAACGTTTAGGGGACTTTGACAATCATGACCATACAATGCTTAGAAAGGGGTCATCTGAATGCTTTGTTGGTAGGAAGCGTTATAGGAAAATTCAACCAAAGGCAAGTATTGAATCCACCTCTTCGGCTCACGACAGCAGTATACCCTAAGCATATCCTCGATGACTTGATTGACTCGCTCTGTTTGGCCATCCGTTTGGGGATGGTAAGCGGTGCTAAAACAGAGTTGAGTCCCAATAGCTTCAAAGATAGCTCTCCAGAAGTGTGACGTGAAGAGAGAATCACGATCACTAATAATTCTCCTGGGTAAACCATGTAGCTTGAATATCTCCTTGATAAACAATCTTGCAATGTCTGAGGCTTTATAGTTTGTCTTTACTAGAATAAGGTGTGCAACCTTAGTAAGCATGTCAACCACAACCATGATGGAGTTGTATCATCCCTGGACTTGGGGTAGGCCTACAACAAAATCCATATTGATGAATTCCCATTTCATTTGGGGAATGTCAGGCGGTTGCAGTTTCCCTGGCATCTTGACATGTTAGGCTTTGATACGTTGACAAGACAAACACTCGGTGACATATTTGAGAACATCGCCTTTAAGCCTCTTCCAATGGTAGCTCTTCCTAAAAGCATTGAGAGTCTTGGCATAGCCAGGATGTCCTGTGAAAGGGGAATCATGAGCTTCCCACAAAATCTTCTGTTTAAGTGACTGACTTGCTGGTATACATAGCCTTGTTCTATAGTAGACAAGTTGAATATTAATAGAGAATTCATAATATTTAGCCTACAACTTTTGGTTATCATCTTTGATAGAGATCTCCCTTAGCATTGTTTGGTAGGCCGGATCATGGCATGCATCCTCTCTAGCTAATTCAAGTATTGGATTGTTTGGCATAGATACTTTTGTAGCTAGAAATCTGGCTATTGATGGATTCTGCAAGATTAGGGAATTAAGGAATGCCTTGCAACTAAGTGCATCGGAAACTACATTCTCTTTTCCTGGTCGGTACTTGATTTCAAAGTCATACTCCTCCAGTACTTCTATCCACCGACGTTGCCTCATGTTAAGCTCATTTTGGGTAAAGATCCATTTGAGACTCTTATGATCAGTTACTAGGCTAAACTTGTTACCCAATAGGTAGTGTCTCTAAAGCTTTAGAGCATGAATGACAGCTAGTAATTCCAAATCATGCGTAGCATAATTCTTCTCATGACTTTTTAATTTCCTTGAAGAGTATGCTATAGGATGACCTTCCTGCATGAGTACACACCCCAAGGCAAGTATGCTAGCATTAGTTACTACCTCGAAATCTTTATTGAGGTTTGGAAGTTTTAGAATAGGTGCTGATACCAAACTTTGCTTCAATTTGTCAAAGCTATTTTTTTCGGGAGTTGACCATGCAATGGCTATTTGCTTCTTTAGTAAGTCCGTCAGAGGTGTTGCAATGAAAGCATAGTTTTTTATGAAGACCCTATACCATCATGTCAATCCAAGAAAGCTGCGTATCTCTTTGACAGATGTTGGTATTGGCCATTCCAGCACATCTGTGACCTTGGCTGGGCCTATTGAGATTCCTTCCACTGATACTATGAATCCCAAATATTCAATTTGACGCTTGAAGAATGCACACTTCTTTATTTTAGCATAGAGCTTATGTGCCCTCATTGTCCTTGAAGGATCCGAAGTTTGGGTTCATGATCTTCTTCCTATTTTGAATAGACTAAAGTGTCGTCGAAGAAGACGAGCACAAAGTCATCAAGATATGGCCTAAAGATATCCTGCATTAACCTGTTGAAGGTGGCAGGTGCATTCGTAAGCCCGAATGGCATAACTAGGAACTCAAAGTGCCCATATCTTGTATTGAAGGCTGTCTTGGGAATATCTTCTTTCTTGATCCTTATCTGATAGTAACCTAACCTAAGATCAATTTTGGAGAAGATCTTTGCACTCTGAAGACGATCAAGAAGCTCATCTATTCTAAGGGATAGGGTACTTGTTCTTGACCGTTGATTGATTCAATCCTTGGTAATCAATACATAGTCAAAGTGTCCTATCTTTCTTTTTCTGGAACAATACTCGAGCTCCCCACGGTGAATTGCTAGGACGGATGTAGCCTTAATCTAGCAGTTGCTTGAGTTGTTCTTTCAGCTCAATTGCTTTTGGTATGGACATTCTATAAGGTCTCGTTGCAATTGGCGTAACTTCTAGTACTAACTTAATCTCATGATCCACTTCTCTTTGAGGCGGGAGCTCTGTCAACTCTTCAGGGAATACGTCCGCGTATTCCTTTAGCCAAGAAGGTCCTTCACTAGACTCTTGCTTCTGATCTAACTTGTTGAGCTTAATTAAGTAGGCAAGTAATCCTTTTATGACTCCTTTTATGATCCAAGATACTTTGGCCAATTGAATTCTTGGCACTCCAGCCTCACCTTGAGTTGTGACTAATTCCCTTTCAGAGTTTTGAAAGGAAACTTGACCCTTTCCACAATGAATATGGGCGTCATTAGGCTTAAGCCAATCCATTCCAAGTAGATACTCGTGGATACCTAAATTCATGACTCTGAATTTGATCGAAGTCTTCTTTTCTCCCAGAAAGAATTCAACCTTAGCAATTTTCCTGGTACAAGTAACCTCACGACCATTTTCCAGTTCCACAAGCAAGGTAGGTGCTTCTACTCTGGCTATTCCTAATCTCTTTGCACAAGGTGGTGAGATAAAGGAATGTGTACTGCAATAATCAATCAAGGTCTTGAAACTTTTACCTTGATAGTCCGACGGTGTCTGAATCACCGAGAATTGGCGATTTGGGCCTTTCTTGTGTAGAGCGGTATGGACTATCACCCTTTCGAACTCTGCTTCCATGGTCGGATCTTCTTCTTCTTCTGCGGCTCCTTGACCACGGCCTGTTCCTTGGAAAGGCGCTTGGTGATGTCCTCCACCAAGCTTGGGACATTGCCTCTTGAAGTGACCGAGTTCGTTGCAATGGAAACAACGGAGGTTTCAGCCATTGCTTTGAGTAGGAACAAAGTTGTTGACGTTATTAGACCTTGCTTTCTTTCTTTGTCCCTAATTATGACCTTGAACTCTTTTTATCTGAGGTCTAAATGCTCCTCTGTTTGGGTCACTATAAGACCAAGCTTTGTTATCCCTTGGTCTAGACTGCACCTCCTAAATTATAGGCACTGCTCGAATGAGTGCGTCCTGAAGATTTGATGGACGCATAGATTCGAGGCGGGTATTTATTGGTGGATTTAAACCTGCACAAAATTTGGACACCTGCTGTGTCATGTCCATCTGTGGCATATACTTAAGAAGTGAGACAAATTTAGAATAGTAAGCGTCAAGCGTGAGCCCCAGCTGTTTTAGCTCGTAGAACTCATTCATTTTCTGCGTGCGATATGTAGGTGGTAGGTATCTTCCCTGCACGGCTTTCTTGAGCTTCTCCCAGGTAATGGATCCCTCCGCGATCCCTTGATCCCTGCACCATTGCTTCCACCAAAGCCTGGCTTCACCGGTGAGCTTTAGCTTGGCGAGCATAGCCTGATTGGCGGGTGCAGTACCGGCTGCTTTGAAGTAATCCTCCATGGATTCAATCCAAATTTTAGCATCATCTTGGACGAACCTGCCTCTCCCGTCAAACTTGGGTGGCTTAATCTGCTTGAGAAGAAACTTCTTCTCTTGGATTACAGCAATACTTGATGTAGGAGGAAAATTAGGAACCTGTACCTAGGGTTGTGCCTGGATAAAGGTTTCTTAACATTATTATATGATAGTCGTTATTGATTTATATATTTATCTTCAATTCTGCTATCACATAAGCAATGTAGCTACTTAACTTTCTTTTTAATTCTCATGCACAATCAGACATTGATAAAAAGAAGTCTTATTTATATTTATATGGGCATAGCCCTTTTGGAATACAACATTTCTTGTGATGATAAGACAACTGTTACATTTAGTTTCGGGAGAACAACATTGTATTACATTTATCTACAAGAATTGTATAATAGTATGGTTTCGGGTCATGGATCTTCAAGAATCGGTAAGTCATTGGAAGTTTAGGGTATCCTTTTCATTGGAATCCATTCTTCTCATGGCGGCCCAACACTTTAATCCTGTCAGTGGAGATTACACCGATTACTTCCTCATATACATATGAGTTCATCTCAACCCTCCGACCTCGAATATATAAAGTTGAGTTTATGTGAGCTTCCACAAAAATGAACAAATTCATGACTTTCAGGTCTTCCAACCACTTGATCCTCTTTAGGTTGGTTTGTAGATAAGCAAACTGGTGGGCAGCTATATAGTAGATTCTTGAGGCACCCATCCATCTTCGTTCCATGTACAAGGGTGATGGATTATAGATTTTCTCTAGTATGTTCATCATCTCAACCCTTTGTCGGTAATGCAGAGAATGCGTTGCAGTCATAAACATGATTCAAAATACTAAGAACTTATTCCACGCTTCGTAATTCTGCAAGACAGTATTGAAGGTAAGGAAATGTTTGGAACACCAACATTTTCTTGACTTCAACTTATTAAGGTTTCATAAAAACAATTCCATTGTTGGTCGGCTCTGATACCAACTGTAACATGTCCACTTGTATCTTCACGACATGTCTTAGTAGTCCATCAGAAAGGATGTCTATAAAACTCCACTTGGCACTCCCATGGGATGTTACGGGGTTTGCCATCTAAGGCTTTCCGCATTTGCCACATGGCAGAAGTATTCCGACCATTCCCACTTAGGATCGACCTGAATTAGGGTTTTCTTTATTGGTCATTTCCTAACGACAACTAGAGTCAGACCCAAGCGAACTACTTTACGTAGAAACGCCACGTTTGAAGCGGATTCATGCTGCACTTGGTTCAAGGAGAATTAGAAATGAGAGGGATGCAAAGCTCAACCTCTCTGCCATAAGGCATAGTCCCATTCCGTTCCCTGAAAACAGCGTAAATCGAGTTTAATCATAACTCTGGGTCAACGCTTTTGTTGCTCGTTTTCTTTGACGATCTTCCTGCTGTCCATCATGATTTGAGAAAAGTTCCTGGCCAACCGGGACCACCCATCCATAGAATGGATCTATAGCCCATCCTCCGTACTTTCCTCGGGTTGTTTTAGTTATTTAATTACCTAACACATTAGTTGGACATGTAATAACCAGCTTCTTTAATTAACCCCTTAGGCACTGGTTCCTTCACGTAATCTTATCACTTGACATAGAAAAACAGTATTAGACAAGTTCCTTATTAACAACTTATCATATTTATCTTTGAAATACAAAGAGTCTAGCTTGTAGCCTTATCCACAATCCACCCAAAGGCTATCCAGCAATCCACGGGGATCACTAATCCAAGTTTCCGCCCGTAGACTAGTATGTGGGCGTCGAGATCCAATCCCAAGTCATGTTAGCCTCTTGTGCAAGGCCCGGAAGGCGAGGGATTTACAGCCAGAGCCCCCCCTGGCACCCAAGCGTCCTCCTGCTCCAAGTAGTGCTCAACGGAGAGACTCTCGCAGTTGGTTCGGTCCACATGCCTGGCGCGGTAAACAACCCCCTTGGTTAGGGTCAAGCAGGCAATCTAGGGTAACTGAAGCTGCCTCTCCCTTCAGGCCTTCAAATTGAAGTATAGATATCCTTTTATCTTTTAATTCATTGATCAAACAAAGAAAAACAGTGCTCTAGAATCTATAGCAAGCACAAACATTTTCATTGATCGTTTTTGTTGGCAAACTGCTAAGGAATATATCCTTCCTTTCGAATGCAACCAGCACTCGATCCGGGATGACTTGCAACTTGGCAAGTTCCCCTATATCTTGGGTTAGGGCATACCCTATTAACCTGACTTAGTCAAACCTTAAGTTCTTAAGTTATTATAGTTTATCTGCTCGTCTTTAGTTTCCAATCAATCTTCTTTACTGAAGAAAGATACTAAATTAGGATGATTATTCATCCTCTTGCAAGATAACTTGCGTAAGGCCATTCCCTTGTGATCCAATCACAACATCGTATGACTCCACACTTGTTGTGCAAGTGTCGCATCAAACTATGCGACAATGGAGTCACGAAACAATCTGTTTCAAGTTACTAGGCTGACATTGTTAGACCTAGAGTCTCCAAGTTTCATCTTGTAAGATTCTTAAGGACAAACCCTAGCTCACTTTCCAATTTCATTTCACTATCTCCTACATTTAGTGAATGTGGGTAAGTATTGAAGGTATATGAGTTTCAGTTTTAGCAATACGTAACGATTAGGTCATGTGTTAATTTCCTAGTGAATTTCTTGGAATTCAACTCTTTCTGAATGAGTACTCCGCGGTTTAGGTGTTCATACCAATTTGGTTAACTCTAGAAAATAATTACGTGATCATTTCCACATGACTCGTTGTCTATGCCTAATTAATTTTTCAACCTTAACTTATCAATTAAGGCCAGGTTAATTCCAACTAATCTTCCTATACTTTGTGAACAAAATTCATGCTAAACAAGCAACCTTTTACTTGATAATTTATGCAGTTGACAAACGATATTTTCCTAGAGTTTATGCATCATAAGAATCATTTCATGCTTGCACTTTTCATGATGATTCATTGCAAAGAGGATATGGGTTAAATAGTGCGATAAGCTGTTTATACTTCTAGGCTTAAATGAAGTATACTATTTTGATGGACAATAATCTAGATTATAATTCATTTCAATGCATAAAGCTATTTGCTAGAAATGCATTTATGATTTCTTTATTTTGCATGTTTTATTGAAGCATTAATGACTAAGTTCCTTCATTGTGAGCATTTAGGATAAAATTTATATCCGATATCTAACAATTAACCTTGCATGATTGAATTATAACAATATCAAATAAAAATTAGGAAGGAAAACCTCGGCTTGGGGTGAGATATCCACGTGGATGCTAGGAAATGAGCCTCCCGCGGCTGCGCCTTGCACTCTCTTAGGAGGCATTTCCTTCGTGGAAGCAGCTTTACAACTCCTTTTTGATATTCCACCATGGCTCTCTTTTGCAATAGCTTGCACCATCTGTCGAAAGTTGTTTTAGAAGGCTTTCCCCTTGGAGTTGGGAATTCGAAAGGGGTGTTTCAGAATCTTTCACGATTAAGACCCATTAAGCCATGGGAAAGGCTTAATGGCCTTTGTAAGAACTCGCACGAACGGGAAATAACAAGGTGTGGAATCCCTTACGAGGGTTTTTGAGTGGGAAAGGGAGGTGTTAAAAGACCCTCAACACTCTCTTTCCTTTTTGCAAGTGGGGAAAAAAAAACAAAGCCCAAGGGTATTTTGCATAGGCCAAGGAAAGGGCTAAGGGGTCTAAACACGAGGGGATGTGTACTTTTAAGTTGCCCAAGGGAAGGGCTTAAGGGTTAACACACAGGGGGGGTGTGGTTCCAAAGCCTAAAGAAAGGGTTTTAGGAAAGATTAAATGCACGGGGGGTAATAAGACCTCTAAGCCCAACTCTTAGTGGGGGAAAAGGGGACTCATAGAGCTTAAACACCAAGGGGGGGTGAAAGGTTTTAAGCCCCAAGGGAAGGGGGGCTTATAAGGGGTTAAAACACGAGGGTGTATGGGGGCTTATCAAGCCCTTTAGAAGCTTGCCCCCAGGAAGCTTCTAAAGCTTCCTCCACGTGGGAGGGGGAAGCTCACGGCGATTCGACAGCTAGGTATAGACTGATGGTGATTCCCGGCGCCTCCTCTCCCCTCTTGCAGCAGTAGCGGCAGCCCTCTCGATCCCTCACAGCAACAGCAGGCCATCTCCTCTCTCTTTTTTTTCCCTCCCTCAAGCGCTCTCTCTCACTCATTGATTAGAGTGGCATCGTGGTGGCCTCCTGCTTTCGTCTTCCTTCGTCCCCTCACGGTAGCAGCAGGCCCTCTCTTCTACCCATGGTGATTCCCTTTCCCCTAGTTTATATAGGTAAGGGGGAGGGACTCCTTCCTCCCCTACGTGTCTGCGCGACGATGGTTTGTGACCAGTGAGCTCCACCGAGGAGCTTTTTTCATGCATTCTATTCCCCTCCCTCTCCAACACAACAGTCGGCTGGGGAGGGGAATAAGAAAAATAATTTGCATTATCCTTAGGAAATTCTCAAAAAATGCTATATCATTATCCCCATTACTTAAAAGGGGGTTCATGCGAAAGATGGAATTTAGAATGTTACACCTTGCTTCTTCTCCTTCACTTCAACCTTCGAAATCAGCCTCTCTCAGTAGCGCAGATCTGATACCATGTCAAGAATCATGTGGTGGGGGGGCTTGCTTGAGCTACTGCGCCAAACACACACTGTATACATAAGAGGAAGCTCACTCAAGAACACAAGAAGAGAGATGGAGGCCAAAATGTTTTCTTGCTAGTTTCTTCTTCTTCATCTACACACTATACAATGTACACAAAGTATAGATAAGATACAACATAAAGGAAAGTGGCCTACTAAGTCAAACGGTACATAACCGACTACACTAATCGGCTGGCGCTATGTCTTTGCCAGCTATGGGTAGGTGTAACAAACTAAATATAATAATTGATAAGTCAATATCATAATGACCACCAACATGCTAAGTGTAGACGTGCGAACCCATCTAGCCAGGCACTCCATCGTCAATGTCCGCACGTGTTGAGCTTGCCATCTCAACAAATATCAATCCTTCAAAAAGAAACCATAAGCCTTTTCCTTAATCCTCTTAAACTCTTCTTTATACATTCAATTCTCTTTGATAGATTACTAAGAAATTGGCTTGCCTTCAACCAATCATGTGTATATAGTTCTTCCAAAAAATGTTCCATAACTGACTCATACCACCTATGATTTTTCCTTTAAGGTTTCCATGTTGAAACAACTTTTCTTACTACTCGTTTGTCAGCTATAGGAACTTTTTTTGTATTTATATATGTTGTACTTGCTAAATCCAATATTATCCTTACATTAAAGATAGTTGTTCTTACATTTTTAGCACTTATACATGCAACTACAATAGGTGAAAACTCAATTCCTATTATCAAATAGTCATTTTGAGCAAGTACAATATCCTCCTGCTCATCTTTCATCATCTCCTCCTCATCTTTAAAACATGCACATGAAAGCATATCAACCACTAGATTCTGGCTATCTCCAATATGATACAAATCAAGGTTTAGTGATTAATATAAGCAATCCAGTATATTATGGTAATATCCAAGATTGAGCAATTAGAAATCATCCCCAAAAGAGGTAAACAATCAATCTCTACCACTACATGAGCACCCATAAAATATTCTTGGTCACATTTTATAGCAATGACCACTCCCAATGCTCTCTCTTCACTTGTGAATACCTCCATTGTCTCCCATTCAACACTTTTGCTCCAAATCTAATAGCATATTTATTTTCTTCAATATCATTTTGACTTGTTGCCCATCCAATATTTATAGGGCTCATATCCACAATAAGAATGATAGGCCCTTCAAGTAAATGATCAGCTTTCTTCAATGTCGGTGTAAAATTTAGCAACTTATTCCACTTTCAAATAGCTTATCTATGTTGCCTTTCCCAATAAAGCCTTTGCCTCTTTCTCAATAGTTGATAAAGGCTTTCAGCCACATGTGCAAAATGAGGCATCCAAATCAGATAAAAGATACATGCCTCAAAACCTTCTAACCTCTATGGCATTGGAACACCTCTCTTGCATCTCACTACAAGATATAGCCCCTATACCGACGTTAAAAGCGACAAAAATGTAAATAAAGAAAATTTTCCCCATCATCGCAAAAAGCATTGTTATTGGCGACGCCATAGAATAGTTGGTGTTAGCATCATTATCAACGTCACGATTTGCATCGGTATCAGTGTTGCGACACTGATACTAACACAAATAGCGACGCTGATAACGATGCTTTGCGATACTAATAACGACGCAAATAACAACATGTGTAGTAATTTTGTGACACTAATAGCGATGGTAACATGGAAAAAAAAATTGTGTGGCAGGGCAACAAGCTGCCCTGCTACATATAACACTATGTGCTTTATTTGGGCCATACAAAATAGTTTCTGCACTGTGTACAATGCTCCTATAAATAAAGACAAAGTGTACTTATATCATAACACTGATACATGAAATAAATACATGATTGCGTAATTAAAGTGACTCATACAATCATGGCAAGATATCACTACTACATAGAAAATTTCTACACAGATCAAGTGACCAAAAAACAAGGGTGTGTGAGCTCCAGGGATCCAAGGGCGAGCTATATATCCTCACCATCCAAAAGCTCATCTCACCACAAAGGAGGATCAAATGGACTCTGCAAAAAAAGAAACAAATACACATGAGTCCACCATACAATAATGCATTCTAATTAAACATGGTAACTATGGACAAGAAAGATGAGTGACTTACAAGGCCGCCGCGTCTATACAATCAGTCGATCAATGCAGTGAGATCGTGCCTCTCTGCATATCGAGTCTCAAGGTGTAATATTTCTATTGAAAAATATTACGAGGCCGCATGAGTTTCATGCAATGACATTTCCAGCATTGAAGATAGGGACGATGCGATCTTTAAACAGTACATGACGTATCATGAGTCTCCACTGGCCAAACGAGATCGAGGTTTAAAAAAACCCGCATATCTACATGTGAACCTCCTCTTGGGAGGACATTAAAAGGATATTGAGGGGATAAAAATTCAAAAATTTATTACTCCTTTCCCCAGCCAAATGCTGTGTTGGAGGAAAGGGAGTGTGGTGTGGGTGTATTAGCACCATAGCTGGATGACATGGGGGGATCGGGCCATGTAACAGGCCGCATGGGGGGGGGGGGGGGGAGGTCCCCCTCCCTTCAACTATATAAACCCTCTCTAAGGGGTGGAGGAAAAGAAGAGGAGTCAGGAGGCAGACAGACGTGAGAGAGGGAGGAGAGCTACAAGTTGCACCATGAGGAGGGAGGAGTTGCCGCATGAGAGCCGACGTTGCCAGACAGAACCCCACCTCCCTCTTTGACCGTAGAGTACCTTGACTGTTGCATTCACTGCTTGAGGCCAAGTTGCGCTGCCACTTCCCTCTTCCATGGCACATGCCCACATAAGCTTCCAAAAAGCTTCTTGGAAGCTTCTAAGGGGGCTCTCTAAGCTCCCTTTTCCATTGCTCCCTTCAAAGCGTTTTTTTAAAACCTCCCCCCCCCCTCGGAATTTAAGCCCCTTTACTCCCTTGGATTCCCCAAAAGCCACCTTAGCCTAGGTTTTTAAGCCCCTTTCCATAGCATTTCCACAAAGCCTTTTTAACCCCCCCAGATTCCTTTTAAAGCATCCCATTACATTCCCACACAAGCCATATTACTAGGTTTTAAACCCTTTTTTCCATTGGTTCTCCTTAAGTTCATCACTCTAACTGCTGTATTTAAAACCATCCTTCCTATTGCAACTCCCACAAGCATATTTTTCTAACCGGTTAAAAGGCCCTTCCCTTTTGAACCCTCTGAAAGCCCAAATTTCTTTCCCCTCTTAAGCTTCGTAGTGCAAGCCTATTTGGTCTTCCCACTAGTTCCCTAATACGCCTTTCCAGGGCTTTGAAGGAGAGGGAGATACAAAGCACTTCCCACTCGATTTTCCCCATAATTTCCTTGAACCCCTGGGATTTTTAAATTAAATAAGGCCCAAGCTCCAAACCCTAAGGCCTTCTGAAGCCCGATTCTAAAAGACGGTGCTTTGGTCAAGGAAGTCGTACCGAAAAGAAAATTTCTCGTACGAGGGAGACGGACCAAGATCATAAGTCTGTGGCCAAGCCAAGAAGGTCAAATTCTCAATGGCCCATAGAAAGGCACAAGGCGCAACCGCAGAAGGATCATCTCCTTACATTCATGTGGACATTTTACCGAACCCATAAGTCCAGGTTTTCTTCCTAATTTTGATTTACGTCGTAGTATTGCAATTATGAATGGTTAATTCACGAAAGTAAGATGCACTTTTGCGATTGAAAAACATCAACTATCTTAAAGGAAATAACTCACAATTGAAGAATTGGTCATTTGTATTTCTCAAAGAAATGAACAAAACAAGAACATAAGATGTCTATGCATTCTTAGCAAATTGTTTTTATGCATTGAAAAGTAACAAATCTAGATCAACTAATGACCATTATTACAAAGTTGAAATTATTGTAGTACACTTTGATTATGCATGGAAATATTAAATCGCATGTCCCATATTAGACATCTCTCTCTTTTTAATGATTCATTAAAGAAGATTGCTAACAACCGTAGGAATTTGCAAGGTATGGAAATGATTCTAGGGTTGCATGAAGTAGGTTAAACTCTAGACAATTGCTATAAATATCATTCAAAATACATAGTAGTTAGGAAAGGTTGTGTAATGCTCATTGAGTGCACGAATATTTCATGGTTAGGGAAAGGTTGCATGGTTCGTTTTAACACTAAAAACCCTAAAAGTTTAGTGGCAAGAATCTTGAATGCATGTTCTAGAAGGATCAATAGAAAATTATGCCGTAACTTAACATACGCTTTGATCTTAACCAGAAAAGTTAGGGGTTGTAAATCTAATCATACGCAGGCAAGGAATCATGTGCTTACGAGAATGGTATCGTAATGCAACTAGTTTTTTCCCTCTTTGATCAAGAAAATATCTTCATGAATAGACAAGTAAATTGGTTTACCCTAAACACCTAAACCACAAAGGAATCACTTAGGAATGGTTAAATCCGTGCAACATATCCCAAGTGCTGACTAGGGTTTAGCACGTTGAGGACGTGACCTAGTTGCACTTATTGCCAAGTTGAAACTCTCATACCCTAAAGATTTGCCCACATTCACGGAATGTAGGGACAATAGGAAATACTCATAAGAAACGATCTAGGGTTTCTATCCTAAGGATCGCTCGATTAAAAAGATGAAACTCAAATTGAGTTGGAACCCTAGGACCGATGAAATTGGCCTAGTGCAATCGGAAATGAATTGGATATGATTACACCCTAAACCCTGTTCTTATCGAATCATGATTCCGTGATTAGAAGACGTCGTTCAATGGGTAAAATAGTCCCATGGATTTGATGCGACACTTGTGCAACAAGTTGCAGAGTTGCATGGTCTTGTGGTTTGATCACAAGGGAATGGCCAATTCCTCGGAATGAGATTGGTAGATTCTTGCACAAGTTTATCTTGCAAGAGGATGAGTAGTCGTCCTGATATAGTACCTTTCTTGGGAAAAGTGACCAAGATAAGGGGATTAGATATTTGCTTGAAAGCAAAAGACCAATCAATAATTTGGAGCAACATACTTTCTATTAATAGAAATTAAGGTATTGGTTAAGTTGGGTTAATAGGGTATGGTCCTAACCTAAGTGTGCTTAGTTGTTGACATAGTTTTGGGGTTCCACTTTGGGTGTCTCATATCTCTCTTCTCTCCTCTCTTCCTTTTGTCTCTTGTCTTCCTTGTTGTTTCCTACATGGTATCAGAGCGAACGCAGTAAAGACTCCACACTCCACAGTCTCTGTACCAGAACTCGGCACTTGTACCTGAAGATGGACCGTACAAGTTTGAAAAGCTATCTCCCGCATTTGCTTGCCAGATCCATTAGAGCTTGATGGAGTTGATAAATAATCTCTTCGTGAGAAACTCTTATCTCTTCTAGGTTTGTCCTAAAAGAAGATCTATCTGGAGGCATGGCGTCTGATCACCCGGAAATAACAGGCATAGGCAACAGTGGAGATACGAGAGAAGCATCCACGCTCCTTTTGTGCGCGAAATGCTACTGGTCTTGAAATGAATCAGGCCTTGGCACAAAAGCTACATGATTCCTTGCGCACGGAGGGAAGGCAGGAACAAGAGGGAGCGCCGTGACTTGAAAGCGATGCTAGGGTTGCGGATCAACCACAGTGAAGAAAGGAGGCGTCTGCGGAGAGGAAGAAGCAGCAGCACATATGTGGATGGGCCTGGGGGGACCAGGCTCGACAAACAAAGGCATCAAGCCGATGCGAAGTTGAGCTAGTGAACGGGTTAGAGTTTTCGAAAGGGAGTGAAGACATCCCAACTGTGAGCCCAGAAAAGTAGGGAGGTTTAAGCCAGGATTCCTCTCTCTCTTTTGATTCTGCTACATCTTACTCTTCTGTAAGTGTATCTGCAAGGATCGGGGTTGAAGAGTAAACAAATTCAGAAATTATGGGCCCCTCAGGAAATATGCCTGCACAAGCCATTTGTGACTCTCCTCCGGACACAGAAAAAGCAGCAGGTTTAGTTGGAAATGGCCTTTCAAGCGGTGCTCTTGTTGTAGAATCCAAATTGCAGTTGATGGTGCTTGAAGTTGTTAAAAGGCTTGGAAAAGTAGTGGCTTACAACCAAGACTATCTTACTTCTGTCGGATGCATTAGCCTGCTCTGCTGGAGCTAGCAAACCCTAGTAGTAGAAACTCTTTGCTTCTTGAGCTAGTAGTGGAAACTCTTTGCTTCTAGAGCACATCCTAAAAATTGTGGAAATTCTTGGATCTTTTAGATTGTCTTCAATTGAATTACGAACATTGGCAAGGTGGGTATGGATGAGTAGAGAGTCATCTGTCAAAGAAACTGGTAAGAAGCTTCTTGAATCTATGAAAAGGTTGATCCAGATGGAGACATCAAGCTCCGAGAATAGCTATCATGTACCTTTTGTTGAAATGAACATGGCTAAATCTGGTTATGCATGCATTTGAGTGTCTCTTGGTGATCGGCATGGCCACCGGTATCAAGGTATTATTTTGCCTGTTAGTTAAGGTACAGAAATCTTACCATTAGACAGGCTGGAGATGATGACACTCTTGTAGCCCCAAAAGGAAGAGAGGAGAGAAGAGAGATATGAGACACCAGAAGTGGAACCCCAGAAGTGTGTCAACTGAGCACACATGATAGGAATATATAGAGGGGACATGGGGCGCTATATGTTAGCTATATATAGTCTGTCTATATATAGCACCCTTGTTAGCTATATGTAGTCTATCTATATATAGCACCCTAGGTCCCCTCTATATATTCCTATCTTGTGTGCTCAGTTGACACACTTCTGGGGTTCCACTTTCGGTGCTCATATCTCTCTTCTCTCCTCTCTTCCTTTCGTCTCTTGTCTTCCTCACAGTTTCCTACACCAAGGACATAGGGGTTATCGAACAAAAACTTGGGGATCTTGCCAAGTTACAATTGACCCCGGAATCGAATGCTGGATGCATTTGGAAAAAAGGATTCACTCCTTAGCAGTTGATCAAAATAATGACCATTGGAAATGATTGTGCTTCTATCAGTTTAAAGAGCACTGTTTGCTTTGTTTGCACAAGAAACTAAAGGATAAAAAGATATCTAATGCTTTAGGTTGAAGGCCTAAAGAGAGTGGTAGCTCAGTTACCCCAAACTATCTGCCTAACCCCCCTAACCAAGGGGGTTGTTAGCCGTGTCGAGAAGGTGGACCGAACCCGCCACGTGAGGTCTCTCCGTTTGAGCGCTACTTATAGCAAGAGGACGCTTGGGTGCCAGGGGAGCTCTGGCTGTAAATCCCTCACCTTCAGGGCCTTGCACAAGAGGCCAACGTGACTCGAGATTGGATCTTGAGGCCCGCATACTAGTCTACGGGTGGAATCTTGGATTAGTAATCCCTGTGGATTGCTGGATAGCCTTCGAGCGGATTATGGATAAGCCTACAACCTAGATTTTTTAAATGTATTTCAAAGATAAATATGATAAACTGTTGAAAAGGAACTTGTTTGACACTATTTTTCTATCTCAAGTGCTATGATTACGTGAAGGAATTGGTGCCTAACAGGCTAATTAAGAAAGCTGCTTGATGCATGTCCAACTAAATGTGGTAGGTAATTAGACAACTAAAACAACCTGAGGAAAATGCGGTGGATATGGCCATGGGTCCATCCTATGGGTGGTCCCAGTTGGCCGGGAACTTTCTCAATCACACAGCAAGAAGATCATTTCAAAGGAAATGAATAGCAAGGGCGCTGACCTAGAGTCTAGGTTATAATAATCCCAGTTTACGCTATTTTAGGGGAACAGAATGGGACTATGCCTTATGGCAGAGAGGTTGAGCCTTGCATCCCTCTCATTTCCCATTCTCCTTGAACCAAGTGCAACGTGAATCAGCTTCAGCCTTGGCATTTCTGCGTAAAGTAGTTTGCTCGGGGTTTGACGCTAGTTACCATCTAGGAAATGACCATTGGGGAAAACCCTAATTCAGGTCAGTCCTAAGTGGGGAAAACCCTGATTCAGGTCGGTCCTAAGTGGGAACGGCCAGAATACTTCTGCTATGTGGCAGACACGGAAAGTCCTAGATTGCAAACCTCGTGAAACTCCATGGGAGTGTCAGGTGGAGCTTTCTAGACCTCCTTTTTTATGGATTGCTAAGACGTGTCCTAAAGAGAATAGGTGGACATGTTGCAGTTGGTATCAAAGTGAACCAATGAAGGATTGTTTTTTTAAATAAATCTTAATAAGAAGAAGTAAACAAAATGTTGTTGTTCAGAACGTTTCCTTAATTTCGATGCTGTCTTGCAGAATTATGAAGCATGGTATAGGTTCTTAGTGTTCCGAGTCATGTTTATGACCGCAATGCATTCCACGGATTATCGACAAAGGGTTGAGATGATGAACACCCTAGATCCTATTTATAATCCATCACCTTTGTACATGGAATGAAGATGGACGGGTGACTTGGGAATCTACTACATAGCTGCCCACTGGTTTGCATACCTTCAAACCAACCTAAACAGGATCAAGTGGTTAGAAGACCTGAAGATCGTGAAGCTGTTCATTTTTGTGGAGGCTCACGTAAACCGAACTTTACATATTCGAGGTCGTTAAGCTGAACTCATATGTTTATGAGGAAGTGACCCGTGTAATCCCCGCCGACAGGATCAAGGTGTTGGGACGCTATGAGAAGAATGGGTTCCAAAGGAAAGGATACCCTTCAAACCAACCTAAAGAGGATCAAGTGGTTGGAAGACCTGAAGATCGTGAAGTTGTTGATTTTCGTGGAGGCTCATGTAAACTCAACTTTTCATATTCAAGGTCGGAGGATTGAGCTGAACTCATATGTATATGAGGAAGAGACCCGTGTAATCCCTGCTGACAGGATGAAGGTGTTGGGGCGCTATGAGAAGAATGGGTTCCAAAGGAAAGGATACCCTAATCTTCCAATGACTTATCGATTCCTGAAGATCCATGACCCGAAACCATACTATTATCCAATTCCCGTACATAAATGTAATACAACATTATTCTCCCCGAACTAAATGTAATAGCTTCTTTTCCATCCCAAGAAATGTTGTACTTCGAAAGGGATAGAACCATATAAATGGAATAATACTTCCTTTTATCAATGTTTATTTTGTCTATGAGAACTAATAAAAAGTTAAGTGGCTAGGATTCTTAGTTGATAGCTGAATTGGGTATGAAATATTAATCATAATGATTAGCGAGTTATAACATTAAGAATCCTTTATTCAGGCACAACCCCAGGTACAGATTCCAAGTTTGCCTCCTACATCAAGTACGGTCGTGATCCATGAGAAGAAGTTTCTTCTCAAGCAAATTAAGCCGCCTGAATTTGACAGGAAAGGTAGGACTGTCCAAGCAGATGCTGAGATTTGGATAGAATCCATGGAGGATTACTTTGAAGTAGCCGGTACTGCACTGGCCAACCAGGCTATGCTCGCCAAGTTGAAGCTCACCGGCCAAGCTAGGCTTTGGTGGAAGCAATGGTGCAAAGATCAAGGGATTGCAAAAGGATTCGTTACCTGGGAAAAACTGAAGAAAGCTATGCAAGGAAGATACTTACCACTTACGTATCGCATGCAAATGAATTAATTCTACGAGCTGAAACAGTTGGGACTCACTCTTGACGTATATTACTCAAAATTCGTCTCACTTTTTAAGTATGCGCCACAGATGGACCTAACACAGCAAGTGTCAAAATTTTATGCTGGTTTAAACCCACCAGTGAATACCCGTCTCGAATCTATGCGCCCAACAAATCTACAGGACGCACTCATTCGAGTTGTGCCTATAATTCAAGAGGTGCAGGCTAGGCCAAGAGGTAACAAAACTTGGTCTTATAATGACACGAATAGAGAAGCTTATAGTCCTCAAATGAAGAGAGTTCAAGGTCAGAATTGGGGATAAAGAAAGAAAACAAGAACTAATATTGCCAACAGCTTTGTCCCTACCCAAAGCAATGGCCGAAATCTCCGTTGCTTTCACTGCAACGAGCTCGGTCATTTCAAGAGACAATGTCCCAAGCTTGGAGGAGGACATTGCCAAGCAGCTTTCCAAGGAACTGGCCATGGCCAGGAAGCCGCTACTCGAGGTAGAGGAAGAACTGCCTGTGTTGCCAATAGGGAAATGTATGAAGAAGAAGACCCGACCATGGAAGCAAAGTTTGAAAGGGCGACAGTCCATGCCGCTCTTCACAGGAAAGGGCCAAATCGCCAGTTTCGGTGATTCAAACGCCATTGTACTATCAAGGTAAAGGTTTCAAAACCTTGATTGATTGTGGTAGTACACATTCCTTTATCTCACCAGCTTGTGCAAGAAGATTAGGAATTTAAGCCCCTTTCCTCCCTTGGATTCCCCAAAAGCCACCTTAGCCCGGGTTTTTAAGCCCCTTTCCATAGCATTTCCGCAAAGCCTTTTTAACCCCCCGGTTTCCTTTTAAAGTATCCCATTGCATTCCCACACAAGCCATATTACTAGGTTTTAAACCCTTATTTTCGTTGGTTCTCCTTAAGTTCACTCTAACCGTCGAATTTAAAACCATCCTTCCTATCGCAACTCCCACAAGCCTATTTTTCTAACCGGTTAAAAGGCCCTTCCCTTTTAAACCCTCTGAAAGCCCAAATTTATTTCCCCTCTTAAGCTTCGTAGTGGAATCCTCTAAGGTCTTCCCACTAGTTCCCTAACACACCTTTCCAGGGCTTTGAAGGAGAGGGAGCTACAAAGCACTTCCCACTCGATTTTTCCCATAATTTCCTTAAACCCTCGGTATTTTTAAAACAAAGAAGGCCCAAGCTCCGAACCCTAAGGCCGTCTAAAGCCCGTTTTTCGAAAGATGGTGCTTCGATCAAGGAAGCCATACCGAAAAGGGAATTTCACGTATGAGGGAGATGGGCCAAGATCATAAGTCTATGGCCAAGGAAAGAATGTCGAATTCTCAATGGCCATATCATCTCCTAATATTCATGTGGACATACCACCGAACCCACAGTTCCAGGTTCTCTTCCTATTTTTTATTTATGTTGTAATATTGCAATTATGCATGGTTAATTCACGGAAGTAAGATGCACTTTTGCGATTGAAAAACATTGGCTATCTTAAAGGAAATAACTCACAATTGAAGAATCGGTCATTTGTATTTTTCAAAGAAACGAACGAAAAAAGAGCATAAGATGTCTATGCATTCTTAGCAAAAAAAAATTATGCATTGCAAAGTAACAAATCTAGATCAACTAATGACCATCATTACAAAGTCGAAATTATTGTAGTACACTTCGGTTATACATGGAATGATTAAATCGCATGTCACATTATTAGACATCTCTTTCTTTGCAATGATTCATTAAAGAAGATTCCTAACAACAGTAGGAATTTGCAAGGCATGGAAATGATTCTAGAGTTGCATGAAGTAGGTTAAACTCTAGACAAGTGGCATAAATCTCATTCAAGTTACGTAGTAGTTAGGAAAGGTTGTGTAATGCTCATTCAGCGCACGAATATTTCATGAAGTTAGGGAAAGGCTACATGGTTCATTTTAACATTAAAAACCCTAAAAGTTTAGTCGCATGAATCTTGAATGCATGTTCTAGAACAATCAATAAAAAATTATGCCGTAACTTAACATACTCTTTGATCTTAACCAGAAAAGTTAGGGGTTGTAAATCTAATCATACGTAGGCAAGGAATTGTGTGCATATGAGAATGGTATCGTAATGCAACTAGTTTTTTCCCTCTTTGATCAAGACAATATCTTCATGAATAGACAAGTAAATTGGTTTACCCTAAACACCTAAACCGCAAAGGAATCACTTAGGAATGGTTAAATCGGTGCAACATATCCCAAGTGCTGACTAGAGTTTAGCACGTTGAGGATGTGACCTAGTCACACTTATTGCCAAGTTGAAACTCTCATACCCTAAAGACCTGCCCACATTCACAGAATGTAGGGACAATAGGACATACTCGCAAGAAATGATCTAGGGTTTCTACCCTAAGGATTGCCTGATTAAAAAGATGAGACTCGAATTGAGTTGGAACCCTAGGACTGACGAAATCGGCCTAGTGCAATTGGAAATGAATTGGATATGAAGATACCCTAAACCCTGTTCTTATCCAATCATGATTTTGTGATTAGAAGACGCCATTCGATGGGTGAAATAGTCCCATGGATTAGATGCGTCACTTGTGCAACAAGCTGCAGAGTCGAATGATCTTGTAGTTTGATCACAAGGGAATGGCTAATTCCTCGAAATGAGATTGGCAAATTCTTATGCAAGTTTATCTTGCAAGAGGATGAGAAGTCGTACTGATATAGTACCTTTCTTGGGAAAAGTGACCAGGATAAGGGGGTTAGATATTTGCTTGGAAGGAAAGGACCAATCAATAATTTGGAGCACTATACTTTTTGTTAATAGAACTTAAGGTATTGGTTAAGTTGGGTTAATAGGGTATGGCCCTAACCCAAGGACATACGGGCTATCAAACAAAACGTTGGGGATCTTGCAAAGTCGCAATTGACCCCAAAATCGAACGTTGGATGCATTTGGAAAAAAGAATTCACTCCTTAGCAGTTGGCCAAAATAATGACCACTGGAAATGATTATGCTTGTATCAGTTTAAAGAGCATTGTTTTCTTTGTTTGCACAAGAGACTAAAGGATGAAAATATATATAATGATTTACGTTGAAGGCTTGAAGGGAGTGGCAGCTTAGTTACCCCTGACTGTCTGCCTAACCCTAACCAAGGGGGTTGTTAGCCGCGCCGGAAAGGTGGACCAAACCCGCTGCGTGAGGTCTCTCCGTTGAGCCCTACTTGGAGCAAGAGGATGCTTGGGTACCAGGGGGCTCTGGCCGTAAATCCCTCACCTTCCGGGGCCTACACAAGAGGCCAACGTGACTCGAGATTAGATCTCGAGACTCGCATACTAGTCTACGAGTGGAATCTTGGATTACTAATCCTTGTGGATTGTTGGATAGCCTTCAGGCGGATTATGGATAAGCCTACAGGTTGGACTTTATAAATTTATTCCAAAGATAAATATGATAAATTGTTGAAAATGAACTTGTTTGACACTGTTTTTCTATGTCAAGTGCTATGATTACATGATGCAAACACTGCCTAACGGGCTAATTAAGGTGGTTGCTTGATGCATGTCCAGCTAAATGTGATACGTAATTAGACAACTAAAACAACCTGAGGAAAGTGTGGTTTATGAGGCCATGGGGCCATGGGTCCATCCTATGGATAGGTGGTCCCAGTTGGCCATGAACTTTTCTCAATCATAATGAACAACAAGAAGATCGTTTCAAAGGAAATGAATAGCAAGGGCGCTAACCTATAGTCTAGGTTATAATAATCCCAGTTTACATTGTTTTAGGGGAACGAAATGGGACTATGTCTTATGGAAGAGAGGTTGAGCCTTGCATCCCTCTCGTTTCCCATTCTCCTTGAACCAAGTGCCGCTTGAATCCGCTTTGGCCCTGGCGTTTCTACGTAAACTAGTTCACTCGGGGTTCAAGGCTAGCTGTCATCTAAGAACATTGGCTAGCTGCCAATGTTCCTATATTCCGTGAATGTGGGAAAGTCTTTAGGGTATAGGAGTTTCAGCTTTGGTAATACAAATGATTAGGTAATATCCCCAACGTGCTAACCCTAGATAGCTCTTTGGGATATGTTGCATTGAATTAACCCTTTCAAAATGAGTACCTCACGGTTTTAGGTGTTTAGGTTTAAACCAATTTAACTTGTCTGGTCTTGAACATGATTCATTGTCTACGTATAAGTTGATTTACAAACCCTAACTTTTCGGGTTAAGTTCAAATCATTAGCATAATTCCAATTCATCATCCTATAAGATTCGTGCTACTAAGATTTTATGTTTAAACATGCAGCCTTTTTCTACTTTCTTTTTCGAATGACTTTGTCGTATACTGAACTTACACACCCTTTCATTGATTTAAGTGTTTAGGCCACTTTCATAGAGTTAAATCTCCTTCATGCAGCCTTAGCAATTTCCTACGGTTGCTAGTAACTTTCTTAAAGAATCATTTCGAAAAAGATCTTCAATAATGCGATATGCAGCTTATTTCCTCCATGCTTAATCGAAGTGTACTATCATAATTCTGCTTTGTAAAAATGGACATTAATCTAATTTCAATTCATTGCAATGCATAAAACTACTGGCTAAAAATGCATAGGAATTTTATGCTCACTTTATTTTGTTCCTTTTATTGAAAAAGACTAATGACTAAATTCTTCCATCGTGAGATCTTTCCTTTAAATTAGTCAAAGTATTTAAAACGAAAGATGCACCCTATCTTCAAAAATAATTTATGCACGATTGGATTATAACGATCTAAATCAAAAATTAGAGAAAACCTAGACTTGTGGTGAAATATCCACATGGATGTTAGGAGACGATCCTCCTATGGTTGTGCCTTGTGCCTTCTTAGGAGCCATCGCGAATGTGGCCTTTCTGTCTTGGATGTGGCTTTCCAAAACTCCCTTTGTAATTCCACCGTCCTTTATGAAATTTTTTCCTTCCTTTCATAGAAGCTTCGGTGAAAATTGTATACACGGAAATGGGTTTAGCACTCGGGCTATTTGGGAGATTGAAGGAAATCCAAGGGAAAAAGATTAATGAGCCTTTTTAAAAGGCCTCGGATAGGACCCGCCGGAAAGGGGGTACTAACTGGACTTTAACGGATTGAGAAACAGGGCAAAGGGTATAAAAGACCCTTGAAGAGGGGATTTTATGTGGGGGAGAAAGGGTGTAAAAGACCCTTAGGAGGGAATTTTGTGTGGGGGGAGAAAGAAAATAAAGGGAGTTTGAGGACCCCAATAGGGCTTTGGATTCCAGGGGGGGTTTACCAAGCCCACATGGAGAAGGGCTAGGAGAAAGTCCACAAGAAGAAATTTAAGGGGCGGGGGGGGGGGGGGGGGAGGGGGTGGCGGGAGGGGGGGCGTAATATGAAAGGGGGCTTAGGGAGCCCCCTTGGAAGCTTCAAGAAGCTTCTACCCACATGGATAAAGGGTGGAATACAGTCAAAGGGAGGCATGATGGCACTTGGCTCCTCCCTCTCGATGGTAGTGCTTCAACGGCAGCATCAAAAATCTCTTCTTCTCGATGGGAGTGCTTCAACGGCAACGTCAATCTCTCCCCTACAGAAGTCTAGTGACGATATCCTCCTCTTGCTCCACGGCAGCGACCACCCCCTGGCTATGTCCCCCTCCTACTTTTATAGGTGAGGGGAGGGGGATCCTCCCTCCCCCCCTGTGGCATCTCGCATGCATTCTTCCTTCAGCAAGCTCAAGCAAGGAGCTTGCTCACCCCTTGCTATTCCCTTCTCCTCCACCATGACAGTCGGCTGGAGGAGAGAGGATTAAATTTTTTTCTCCATTAGTCATTTAATTATCCTCACAAATTATAGAGGCGGTTCATGTGTGTTTTTGGAGAATCAGAATATTACATTCTCTTCCCCTTGGAGGAATCGAGATGTCCTCATCTCGAGATAAACTGGGGATATTGATGGTTGAGAGAGCTTTCATCTATCCAAGTGGCATCCTCCCCAGGATAATCTTTCCACTAGACGAGGCATTCTCTCAAGGTTCTAGATCTTAGTTGTCTCTCTCTAACATCTAAGATCCTGTCAGGCCTTAGTTCAAGGACTCCTTGACTAGGCATTACAACTTGTTGGTCATCGAGTACATGGTTAGGATTAGGTACATACTTCTTCAATAGGCTGATATGTAGTCTATAAGCATTAGGTCCTAGGCACTTGAGGATCATGTACGGTCCACAATACCTTGGACTTAGCTTTTTGCAATCTCATAGGGATAGAGAACTTTTCTTTGGGCATACGCGAAGGAAGACCATGTCTCCTTCCTCGAAGATTTATCTTGACGCTTCAAATCCGCGTATGCCTTGTGTCTATCATTGGTGGCTTGGATGCCCTGTCTTATTGACTTTATTTGGTCATCCATCTCTTCCAACATCTGCCTTGAAGCTTCAACCTTTAAGGTTGGATCTGAGAAGTTTAGAAGACTTCGAGAGTCATGACCATACAATGCTTGCAAAGGGATCATCTGAATGCTTTGTTGGTAAGAAGCATTGTAGGAAAATTCTACCAAAGGCAAGTATTGAATCCACCTTTTTGGCTCACGACAGTAGTGTGCCCTAAGCAAATCCTCGATGATTTGATTGAGTCGCTGCCTTTGGCCATCAGTTTGGGGATGGTAAGCTCTGCTAAATCACAGTTGAGTCCCAATGGCTTCGAAGATAGCTCTCCAGAAGTGTGATGTGAAGAGAGAGTCACGATCACTAATGATTCTTCTGGGTAGCCCATGTAGCTTGAATCTCTCCTTGATAAAAAACCTTGCAATGTCTGAAGCTTTATAGTTTGTCTTTACTAGAATAAGGTGTGCAACCTTAGTCAGCATGTCAAGCACAACCATGATGGAGTTGTATCCTCCTTGAACTTGGGGTAGGCCAACAACAAAGTCCATACTGATGAATTCCCATTTCATTTAGGGAATGTCAAGCGATTGCAACTTCCCTAGAATTTTGGCATGTTTAGCTTTGATATGTTGACAAGACAAACACTCAATGACATATTTGAGAATGTCACCTTTGAGCCTCTCCCAATGGTAGCTCTTCCTAACTGCATTGAGAGTCTTGGCATAGCCAGGATGTCCTGAGAGAAAGGGGAATCATGAGCTTCCCACAATATCTTCTGCTTAAGTGACTGGCTTGTCGGTATGCATAGCCTCGTTCTATAGTAGACAAGTCCACTATTGATAGAGAATTCATGATACTTAGCCTGTAGCTTTTGGTCGTGATCCTTGATAGATATTTTTCCCTTAGCATCTTTTGATAGGCTGGATCATGGCATGCTTCCTCTCCAACTAACTCAAGTATTGGATTGCTTGGCATAGATACCTTTGTAGCTAGAGATCTAGCTATTGATGGATTTTGCAAGATTATAGAATTAAGGAATGCCTTGCAATGGAGTGCATCGGCAACTACATTCCCTTTTCCTGGTCGGTACTTGATTTCAAAGTCATACTCCTCCAGTACTTCAATCCATCGATGTTGCCTCATGTTGAGCTCGTTTTGGGTAAAGATCTACTTGAGACTCTTATGATCAGTCAACACTAGAGTAAAGTTGTTACCCAACACGTAGTGTCTCTAAAATTTTAGAGCATGGATGACAGCCAACAATTCCAGATCATGCGTACCATAATTCTTCTCATGACTCTTTAATTTCCTTGAAGAGTATGCTACAAGATGATGTTCCTGTATGAGCACACATCCTAAGGCAAGCGTGCTAGCATCATTTACTACCTCAAACTCCTTACTGAGATCTGGAAGCTTTAGGATAGGTGCTCATACCAAAGTTTGCTTCAATCTGTCGAAGCTAGTATGTTCAGGAGTTGACTATTCAATGGATGTTTGCTTCTTCAGTAAGTCCGTCAGAGGTGCTGCAATCAAAGCATAGTTTCTGATGAAGACCCTATATGATCCTGTCAATCCAAGAAAACTATGTATTTCTTTGACAGTTGTTGGTATTGGCCATTCTAGCACGTCCCTATGGGTCCACTGAGATTCCTTCCGCTGATACGATGAATCCCAGATATTCAATCTAACGCTTGAAGAATGCACATTTCTTCATCTTAGCATACAGCTTATGTGACCTCATTGTCTCAAGGACAATCCAAAGTTGGGGTTCATGATCTTCTTCCTATTTAGAATAGACTAGAGTGTCCCCAAAGAAGATGAGCACGAAATCATCAAGATATGGCCTAAAGATATCCTTCATTAACCTATTGAAGGTGGCAGACACATTCGTAAGCCCGAATGACATAACTAGGAACTCAAAGTGTCCATATCTTGTATTGAAGGCCATCTGTGGGATATCTTCTTCCTTGATCCTAATCTGATAGTAACCAGACCTGAGATCAATCTTGGAGAAGATCTTCGCACCCTGAAGACAATCAAGAAGCTCATCTATTCTAGGAATAGGGTACTTGTTCTTAACAGTTGATTGAAATCAATAGATAGTCGAAGTGTTCCATCTTTCCTTTTTTGGAATAGTACTAGAGCTCCCCATTGTGAACTGCTAGGACAGATATAGCCCTAATCTAATAGTTGCTTGAGTTGTTCCTTCAGCTCAATTGCTTCCGGGATAGACATTCTATAAGGTCTCTTTGCAATTGGCGCAGCTCTTGGTACTAGCTTGATCTCATGATCCACTTCTCTTTGAGGCGGGAGTTCTATTAACTCTTTAGGAAATACGTCAGCGTATTCCTTTAGCCAAGAAGGTCCTTCACTAGACTCCTACTTCTGATCTAACTTATTGAGCTTAATCAAGTAGACAGGTAGTCCCTTTCTGACTCCCTTTATAATCTGAGATGCGTTGGCCAATTGAATTTTTGGATTTCCAACCTCTCCTTGAGTTGTGACTAATTCCCTTTCAGAGTTTCAAATGGAAACTTCGCCCTTTCCATAATGAATGTGGGTGTCATTAGATTTAAGCCAATCCATTTCGAGTAGACACTCATGGATACTTAGGCTCATGACTCTGAATTTGACCGAAGTCATCTTTCCTCCCAGAAAGAATTCCACCTTAGTAGTTTTCCCAATACAAGTAACCTCACAACCATTTGTCAATTCCACAAGTAAGATAGGTGCTTCTACTGTGGCTATTCCTAATATTTTTGCAAAAGCTGGTGAGATAAAGGAATGTGTATTACCACAATCAATCAAGGTCTTAAAACCTTTACCTTGATAGTCCGAGGGTGTCTGAATCACCGAGAACTAGCAATTCGAGCCTTTCTTGTGAAGAGCGGTATGGACTGTCGCCCTTTCAAACTCTGCTTCCATGGTTGGATATTCTTCTTCTTCACACATTGGCCTATCAACAATGCAGGCAGTTCTTCCTCTGCCTCAGGTAGCGGCTCCCTAACCATGGCCAGTTCCTTGAAAAGGTACTTGACGATGTCCTCCCCCAAGCTTGGGACATTGCCTCTTGAAGTGACTAGGTTCGTTGTAGTGGAAACAATGGAGATTTTGGCCATTGCTTTGAGTAGAAACAAAGTTGTTGGCATTATTAGTCCTTGCTTTCTTTCTTTGTCCCTGATTTTAACCTTGAACTCTCTTCATTTAAGGCCTGAATGCTCCTTTGTTTGGGTCATTATAAGACCAAGTTTTGTTACTTCTTGGTCTAGCCTGCACCTCTTGAATTATAGGGGCAGCTTGAATGAGTGCGTCCTGAAGATCTGATGGGTCCATCGATTCGAGACAAGTATTCATTGGTGGATTTAAACCAGCACAAAATTTTGACACCTGCTATGTCATGTCCATCTGTGGTGCATACTTAAGAAGTGAGACGAATTTAAAATAGTATGCGTCAAGAGTGAGTCCCATCTATTTTAGCTCGTAGAACTCATTCATTTTCTATGTGCAATATGCAAGTGGTAATTATCTTCCGTGCATGGCTTTCTGCAACTTCTCCCAGGTAACGGATCCTTCCACGATCCCTTGATCTCTACACCATTGCTTCTACCAAAGCCTTGCTTCAACGGTGAGCTTTAGCTTGGCAAGCATAGCCTGATTGGCGGGTGTAGTACCGACTGCTTCAAAGTAATCCTCCATGGATTCAATCCAAATTTCAACATCTTCTTGGACGGAAATGCCTCTCCCATCAAATTCGGGCGGCCTTATCTGCTTGAGAAGAAAATTCTTCTCCTGGATTACAACAATACTTGATGTAGGAGGCGAATTGGGGATCTCTACCTGGGGTTGTGCCTAGATAAAGGTTTCTTATCGTTATTACTCATTAATCGTAACGATTTATATTTCATCTCTATTTCAACTATCAACCAAGCAATCTAACCACTTAACTTCTTATCAATTCTCATGCACAAACAAACATTGATAAAAAGAAGTCTTATTGTATTTATATGGGCATAGCCCTTTCGGAACACAACATTTTTTGCGATGATAAGCCAACTGTTTACATTTATTTTGGGGAGAATAATGTTGTATTACATTTATCTATAGGAACTGGATAATAGTATGGTTTCGGGTCATGGATCTTCAAGAAGTGGTAATTCATTGGAAGATTAGGGTATCCTTGTCAAGATTGTGGGAGAGAAGGAAGGAGTCTTACTTGTAGCTTTCTTGCTTGCACAATGGGGAAATACACACAAAGGTGGAGGCTAAAAACAGTTTTCCTCTTCTTAGTTGTGTAAGCCAAAAAGAACTCTCATACATAAAAATAGAAGAACCCTATATATGGGTCTCAAACCAAACTCAACTAGCTAAGGTAGCATACTAACTGAGCCACGAACTAGAGTAGATAAGGATAGCTGTCATCTAGCTATTATTCATGGGCGGTGTACCAACCGCATCTACAACTGACAGGTCGGTGACATAAATGCACAACGGTCACCCTGGTATATCACGAGTGGAGCTCGATATCTCAACACTCCCCCTCGAGCTCAATTCCAATTCCTGCACACCAAGGAGGTCTCTGAACTTGCGCAGCTTCTCTACGCCCAATGCCTTTGTGAATATGTCAGCTACTTGATCCTCTGTGGTGACATAAACTAGATCAATAAGACCTAGTAAAACCCTCTCCCACACATAGTGATAATGCACCTCAATGTGCTTTGTTCTAGCATGATAGAGTGGGTTATTTGCCAAGTGTATACTACTCATGTTGTCACAATAAATGACAACTGGCCCATCTGTAGACTGATGCATATCATAAAGTAGCTTATGCAACCAAGCTACCTCACATGCAGCCATTGTTGCACGCCTGTACTCAGCCTCTGTACTCGACAAGGCAATTGTAGGCTGTTTCTTGCTGCTCCAAGTGACTGCAGCACTCCCA
This sequence comes from Lygodium microphyllum, assembly GCF_053477565.2. Lineage (NCBI taxonomy): Eukaryota > Viridiplantae > Streptophyta > Polypodiopsida > Schizaeales > Lygodiaceae > Lygodium > Lygodium microphyllum. Next base: position 18,551,493 of record NC_141160.1, on the reverse strand, counting down.
AAAGAGAACACATACCCACTGGTAGATCGTCTATCAGAAATACCACCAGCCCAATCACCATTAGTGTATCCATGCAATTGTATCTGAACCCTAGTCTCATAAAGTAGTCCATACTGCAATGTGGATTTCACATACCTGGGTATGCGTCTAGCCGCATCCAAATGCAGTTTCCTTGGAGCCTGCATAAACTGACTTACCAATCCAACAACATAGCTCAAATTTGGCCTGGTAATAGTCATATAAATCAAACTTCCTACTATGCGTCTGTACATAGTAGGGTCTTCGAGAAGCTCACCTGCATCTGCGCTCAGCTTCACATTCTGCTCCAAAGGAACTGAAATAGGCTTACAACCTGTCATCCCATATTTGGACAACATGTCCAATCCATACTGCCTCTATAAGAGCCATATCCCACTTGGTGATCTAATCACCTCAATGCCTAAGAAATAACGCAGCTCTCCCAAATCCTTCATCTCAAACTTCTGCTTCAATAGCATTTTCACATGAAGAATATCTTCATCACTATCACCTGTGATAATCAAATCATCAATATAAATGACAAGCAACATAATACATTTCTCTGTTTTTCTCACATAAAGTGAGAAATCTACCTTGGAAATCTGAAAGCCAATAGTGACAAGATACTATCCTATCTTGTCAGACCATGCTCTAGGTGCTTGTTTCAAGCCATACAATGCTTTCTTCAACCTGCAAACAAACTCAGGATGAATAGCATGGACATAACCTGGTGGCTGCTCCATATATACCTCTTCTTGCAAATCACCAAGCAAGAAGGCATTCTTTACATCCATCTGATGTAAAGACCATTCCTTTGATGTAGCCATAGCAATGACTGCTCTTACAGTTGCTATCCTTGCAACCGGACTGAATCTTTCTTCATAATCAATGCCATATGTTTGTGCATACTCCTTGACTACTAATCTTGCCTTATATCTATTCACAGAACCATCTGCATTGTGTTTCACCTTATAAGCCCACTTACAACCAATTGTATTCTTACCTTTAGGCAAAGGTACCAATTCCTATGTAGCATTTGCTTCCAAGGAATCCATTTCTTCATCCATGGCTTTCTCCCTTTTTTCTTTTCCCATGGCTTGCTCAAAAGAAGTGGATTCTGGTTCCTGTATCACTTTGACCATATAGGCATAGTGAATGGCTGTAAATCCATCATATTTCAGCCTATCCACAAGATACCTAGCTTTGGTAGACCTGCGCAAAGTAGATTCACTCCCAGGTGCTCTCAAAGCATCCCTGGTCTTCCTTACTCCAAGTGTAACAATAGAAGGAATACCCAACTCATCATCAATACTCTGTTCTGAGCCACTGGATTCACCATCCACATAAGAGTGGCCTGCATTCACATCAAACATGGGCTGATCTACATTCTCTTTTCCTTTTCGTGATACCTGCATACCACTATCTGCATTACTTTGAGAAGATTCTCATGATCTCAATCTGCCTGTCCATGGCGAAGAATATGAACCACTGCTAGAGGACGCTCCAGGTCCACTAATATCTTGTGACTGCTGCTGTGAATTCTGTGCAGCATTACCATTTTGTGCATCTACATTATCAATCACATTTATCAGTTTATACCAGCTACTCATCTCATCAAAAACAGCATCTCTGCTCACTGTAAACTTACCAGTAGAAGGGTTATAGCATCTATATCCTTTTTGCTGCAGAGAGTAACCAATAAAGATGCACTTCTCAGCTTTTGGGTCCAACTTGGATCTCAACTCATCTGGCACATGAACATAGGCAATGCAACAAAAAAATTTCAAATGAAAAATATTTGGTTTCCTACTAGTATACCTCTCCTCTGGAGTCATCCCATGTATTGCTGCAGTGGGAGTCCTGTTCATTATGCAGATTGCTGTAGCAACTGCCTCAGCCCAATAAAAATCTGGCAGGTCTTTTTCATTGAGCATGGCACGAGATACCTCTCCAATATGCATGTTTTTCCTTTCTACAATTCCATTTTGTTGTGGGGTATGATTGCATGAGTATTGCTACTTTATGCCATGCTCCTGCAGGAACCTTGCAAACTCATTTGAGAGGTACTCTGCCCCTCCATCTGACCTTAGGCATTTTATTTGCAGGCCTGTTTTTTTTTCAACCATAGCTTTAAGAGTTTTGAAATGCCCAAAAACTTCACTTTTCTTTTTCATAAAATACACCCAAACTTTTCTGCTATATTCATCAATAAAAGTGACAAAATAATGACAGTCTCCAAGAGATGCAACTTTAGTAGTCCACACATCAGAGTGGATTAATTCCAATGGCTTATTACTCTCTTGAACATGTCTAGGAAATGGTTTCCTTGCCTGTTTTCCAAATTGGTAGGCTTCACATACCTTATGCATTTCTGCAACCTTGAATTTAGGCAATCCTGCAATAATATTTTGGGCCTGCATTGATTTAAGTCGTTATACATTAACATGACCAATGCGTTTATGCCAGATATCAATATCTGCAACTACACCGGTCCCATGTGCAAACATTGCTGCACTCAATTCAGACATGTTTGCATCCAACGTAAACATTCTGCCCTTGTTCTTTCCTTTTGCTATCAAGCGATCTTTATTTTTCATATCCTCAACAAAGCATCCATGAGAGTTAAATCTGACCTGCAAGCCCTGTCAACCATTTGACTAATAGAAACTAGGTTCTTGGTGATATTCAGGACATGATTTACATCCGATAGGTATTTCTTTTTCCCATCTTGCATAGACAAATGAATTTTTCCAATCTGCACAATAGGATGTGCAGTATCATCATCAGTCTCCACAAATCCTAGTTTTTCCATTTTCCTTGCATCCTGCATCCATTCTACATGACCTGTCATGTGGTTTGATGCACCTGAGTCAACATACCACACATCGTTTCTTTCTTCTACACTCGTCACAGAATTGGTCATGTGCTGCACCATAAACAAATGCTCATTTCTATCATCACCTTGTCTACTAGAAGATGCATAATTCCCTTGTTGCAATTTTCCATTCATGATGTCATTCTTCTTTTTATAGCAGTTCTTAGCCATATGACCCATTTTACCACAGTAGTAGCATTCAACATTGCTGTTTGCATTTTGGCCTCTTTGCTATCCACCACGACCTCTTTGGCTCCCCCTACCTCTAGAGTTACCACATCCTCCTCCATAGGACTGGTTTTCTTGAGTTTGCTGCATATTCAGATTTCTACCACGGCCTCCAGATCGGCCTCCTCTACCTCTACCTCTACCTCTTCCAACATTTGAGTAGAAGACAGCTTCTTTTGAAGTTCTTCCTAAAGAAGATGCACCACCATTTCTCTACTCAGAAATTAGAAGAGCAATCAACTCCTCAAAATCAGGAAATCTTTCACGAATGGAAATGGATATTCGGAACTACGCATAATCCTTTCCTAGACCATTCAAGGTCACAGAAACTAAATCATCTTCCACTGGCGACCCAATGGAAGCAAGTGCATCTGCAATCTTCTTCACCTTCATGTGGTAGTCATTGATGCTCATATTTTCTCTTTGCACATTATGCAACTCTTGCTTGAGCTGCATTTTTCTGGCTTGCGTATTTGTGCTATACATTTTTGACAAAGTATCCCATGCCTCCTTTGGCGTACTTGCATCTTGAATATGCACAATCATAGAGTCTAAAATGCTGATAGACAGCCAGTACATAACTTTCCTGGCTCTCTCATGCCATGCTTTAAATGCCTGCATTTGCTGTTGATTGGGAACATCAGGAAGAACTGGTTCTTCTTCATTTCCTGCAACAAATTCCCAATATCCTTTTCCCATAAGGAAATTCGTCATTCTAAACTTCCATGCTTGGAAGTTGTTCTTGTCAAGTTTTTTAGTAACAATCTGTGAAAGAGAATCAGACGCCATTACAGAACACTGCAAAAAATTCTCTCACTGCAAAGAATACAAATTCAACCTCACAAGGGCAAATCTGCAAAACTGACGAAAGTGGTATTTGACCACAGAGTCACTTCTTAGTGACAATTTTGCATCAATAGGCAACAAGGATGATTCTCTATCTCCCAATGTCTCTGCGCACAGGCATATGATGCAATTTCTACAGTAAATTTTCACCGACTTGTAGAGCAGTGGTCGCATAGCATAAAACTGGGCATTTTCCTGAGTGCGTGCAGAAAACTTTCGCCTCCAAAACAGGCCCCGAAATGGCCTCAAATAAAAAAAAGAGGGTCACCAAAGGCTAAAGCTCCCTCTTGTAGCATAAACTACCCTCTTGCTTCACCGCGAAGGGCGTCTCAACCTGAGACAATGCACTCTTGCACTTTCTGGCTGTGCTACCTGCAGAGACTTGCTCCCAAAACAGAAGAATGAAAGCAACACTGGTCCTCTTACCAAAACACCGCGAACTTGGCTTGCTTTCTTGAGCTCCTTACCACAAACAAGGCTCTGATACCATGTCAAGATTGTGGGAGAGAAGGAAGGAGTTTCACTTGTAGCTTTCTTGCTTGCACAATGGGGGAATACACACAAAGGTGGAGGCTGAAAATAATTTTCCTCTTCTTAGTTGTGTAAGCAAAAAAGAACTCTCGTACATAGAAATAGAAGAACCCTATATATGGGTCTCAAACCAAACTCAACTAACTAAGGTGGCATACTAACTGAGCCACGAACTAAAGTAGATAAGGATAGCTGTCATCTAGCTATTATTCATGGGCGATGTACCAACCGCATCTGCAACTGACAAGTCGGTGACATAAATGCACAACGGTCACCCTGGCATATCACGAGTGGAGCTCGATATCTCAATAATCCTTTCCTTTGGGACCCATTCTTCTCATGGCGTCCCAATACTTTAATCATGTCGGCGGGGATTACACGAGTCACTTCCTCATATACATATGAGTTCAGTTCAATCCTTCGACCTTGAATATATAAAGTTGAGTTTACGTGAGCCTCCACAAAAATGAATAGCTTCACGACTTTCAGATCTTCCAACCACTTGATCCTTTTTAGGTTGGTTTGTAGGTATGCAAACCAGTGGGCAGCTATATAGTAGATTCTTGAGGTACCCGTCCATCTTCATTCCATATACAAAGGCAATGGATTATAGATACACTCAATGATGTTCATAATCTCAACCCTTTGTTGATAATGCGGGGAATGCATCGCAGTCATAAACATGACTCGAAATACTAAGAACATGTTCCATGCTTCATAGTTCTATAAGACAGCATTGAAACTAAGGAAATGTTTGGAATAGAAACATTTGCTTTACTTCATCTCATTAAGATTTCATAAAAACAAATCCTTTGTTGGTTGGCTCTGATACCAACTGTAACGTGTCCACCTGTTATCTTCAGGACACGTCTTAGCAGTCCATCGGAAAGGATGTCTAGAAAGTTCCGCCCAGCACTCCCATGGAATGTTATGGGGTTTGTGATCTAGGACATTCCGCGTCTGCCACGTGGCAAAAGTATTCCAGACGTTCCCACTTAGGACCGACCTGAATTAGGGTTTTCTCTATTGGTCATTTCCTAACGGAAACTAGCGTTGAACCCGAGCGAACTACTTTACGCAAAAACGCCAGGTCCGAATGGATTCACGCTTCACTTGGTTCAAGGAGAATGGGAAATGAGAGGGATGGGAAGCTCAACCTCTCTACCATAAGGCATAGTCCCATTTCGTTCCCCTAAAACAATGTAAATTGGGATCCTTTATAACTTAGATTCTAGGTTAGCACCCTTTTTCTGTTCGTATCCTTTGAAACAATTTTCTCGCTGTCCATCATGATTGAGAAAAGCTCCCGGCTAACCAGGACCACCCATCCATAGAACGGACCCATGGCCACATCCACCGCACTTTCCTCAAGTTGTTTTAGTTATCTAATTACCTACCACATTTAGTTGGACAAGTATCAATGAGCTTCTTTAATTAGTTCGTTAGGCACTGGTTCCTTCATGTAATCATAGCACTTGATATAGAAAAGCAATGTCAAACAAGTTTCTTTTCAACAAGTTATCATATTTATCTTTGAAATACATAAAGTCCAGCCCATAGGCTTATCCATAATCGGCTTGAAGGCTATCTAGTAATCCACAGGGATTACTAATCCAAGATTCCGCCCATAGACTAGTATGCGGGCCTCGAGATCCAATCCCGAGTGACGTTGGTCTCTTTTCCAAGGCCCGGAAGGTGAGGGATTTTCAGCCAGAGCCCCCTCTCGCACGCAAGCGTCCTCTTGCTCCAAGTAGTGCTCAACAAAGAAACCTCTCGTGGCGGGTTCGGTCCACCTTCCTGGCACGGTTAACAATCCCCTTGCTTAGGGTCAAGCAAGCAGTCAAGGGTAACTGAAGCGGCCTCTCCCTTCAAGCCTTTAACCTGAAGCATTAGATATCCATTTATCATTTAATTCTTTGAGCAAACAAAGCAAAACACTACTCTTAAAACTGTTACAAGCACAATCATTTCCATTGGTCATTATTTTTTGCCAACTACGAAGGAGCGAATCTTTCTTTCCGAATGTATCTAGCACTCAATTCGAGATCAATTGCGACTTGGTAAGATCCCCAATGGTTTATTTGTTAACCCTATATCTTGGGTTAGGGCCGTATCCTATTAACCCGATTTTAATCAAAATCTTTATTCCAATTCACCGATTGGTCTTTTGCTTCAAGAAAATATCTAATCCCGTATCTTGGTCACTTTACCCAAGAAATATATTATATCAAGACAATTATTCATCCTCTTGCAAGATAAACTTGCATAATAATCTGCCAATCTCATTCCAAGGAATTGCCCATTCCCTTATGATCAAATCACAAGATCATGCGACTCTGCAACTTGTTACACAAGTGTCGCATCAACTATGGGACTATTCTACCCATCAACGGTGCCTTCTAAGCCTCACAGTATCATTATTAGATATAACAATCCGTTCCTGATTGCATTAAGCCCACATTGTCGGTCCTAGGGTTCCGAGTTTCATCTTTTTAGCGAGAGATCCTTAAAAAAAACCCTAGATCACTTCTCACAAGTATGTTCCAATGTCCCTACGTTCTGTGAATGTGGGCAAGTCTTTAGGGTATAGGAGTTTTAGCTTTGGTAATACGAACGACTAGGTAATATTCCCAATGTGCTAACCCTAGATAGCTCTTTGGGATATGTTGCATTGAATTAACCCTTCCTAAATGAGTACCTTGTGGTTTTAGGTATTTAGGTTTAAACCAATTTAACTTGTTTAGTCTTGAACATGATTTATTGTCTACGTATAAGTTGATTTAAAAACCCTAACTTTTCGGATTAAGATCAAAGCATAAGCATAATTCCAATTGATCATCCTATAAGATTCATGCTACTAAGCTTTTATGTTTAAACATGCAACCTTTTTCTACTTTCTTTTTCGAATGAATTTATCGTATGTTGAACTTACACACCCTTTCGTTGATTTAAGTGTTTAGGCCACTTGCCTGGAGTTAAATCTCCTTCATGCAACCCTAGCAATTCCCTATGGTTGCTAGTAACTTGCCTCGGATAGGACCCACGGGGAAGGGGGTACTAACTGAACTTTAACAGATTGAAAAAGGGGCCAAAGGGTATAAAAGACCCTTGAAGAGGGGATTTTATGTGGGGGAGAAAGGGTGTAAAAGACCCTTAGGAGGGAATTTTGTGTGGGGGGGAGAATGTTAATAAAGGGAGTATGAGAACCCTAATAGGGCTTTGGATTCCGTGAGGGAGGGGATTGTAATATGAAAGGGGGCTTAGGGAGCCCCCTTGGAAGCTTCAAGAAGCTTCCAAAAGCTTCTGCCCTTGTAGATAAAGGGTGGAAGATAGTCAAAGGGTGGCATGATGGTGCTTGGCTCCTCCCTCTCGACGGCAGTGCTTCAATGGCAGCGTCAGAATTCTCTCCCTCTCAATGGCAGTGCTTCAACGACAACGTCAATCTCTCCCCTATGTCAGTCTCTAACGGCGTCCTTCTCCTGCTCCATGACAACAACCACCCCCCTGGCTATGTCCCCTACCTACTTATATAGGTGAGGGGAGGGGGATCCTCCCTCCCCCACGCGGCATCTCGCATGCTTTCTTCCTTCAGCAAGCTCCAACAAGGAGCTTGCTCATCCCTTGCTATTCCCTTCTCCTCCAGCATGACAGTTGGTTGGAGGAGAGAGGGATTAAGTTTTTTTTTTCCATTAATCATTTAATTATCCTCATGACTTATAGAGGCGGTTCATGTGTGTTTTTGAAAAATCAGAATATTACAAGTTCTCGTAGATAAATGTAATACAACATTATTCTCCCCGAACTAAATGTAACAGCTGCTTTGCCATCCCAAGAAATGTTGTACTCTGAAAGGGCTAGACCCATATAAATGGAATAAGACTTCTTTTTATCAATGTTTGTTTTGTCTCTGAGAATTGATAAAAAGTTAAGTGGCTAGGATTCTTGGTTGATAGGTGAATTGGGTATGAAATATAAATCATAACGATTAGCGAGTTATTGTTGAATAGTGTGCAAGGGAGACGAGGAGCGGAGGAAGAGAGAGGAGAAGAGAGATGAGACACCGGAAGTGGAACCCCAGAAGTGTGTCAACTGAGCAACATGATAGAAATATATAGAGGGGACCTGGGGTGCTATATATAGATAGACTATATATAGCTAACACCCCGCCTCAAATAAAGGTCCCTTACTATGGATGAAAAAACCCTTGGGAGCTCAAGGGAAAAACCCACAGCTCTATATAGGCCTACCGTTATATTAATATTCAAAATATAAAATTACAAAGTTGAACTTACAAGAGCCTATTCATAGGCATCAAAGGAGCTACATCACTCCTGAATTACAACAGCCTATTCAAAGGCATCAAAAGAGCTTTATCACTCCTAAATATACTTCATGTAAAACAAGGATAAGTGACATCACTACAAAAGATAAAATCTCTAAGAAATTCCTTCAACTGAACTTGGAATGTAAGCAGTATATCTGTCACATCAAAACTTAAAGAAAAACATTACAGTGACATTAGAACAATACAAGGTCTATAGAGACAGTTTGTGACGCCACTCTATAGACAACATAACACATGTGGGGCCCCATGAACAGAATATAAATAAAACAATTTGTCATCAACTGGAATATAGATACTCATCAGCTGAAAAGAATATAAACGAAATAATGTGTCATCAATTGGAATATAGATGCTCATCAGCTGGAAAGAATATAAACAAAATAATGAGTTTGGGAGCCTTGAGTGGCAATGCCATACAGGCAATCTAGCAAGTGCTTCCAACTGTATATGTTGTTGATGACAACATGGAAGCTTTCCTCAGAGCTGAAATAAAATAACTGAGATCCTAAAATTTTGAGCAAACAAAAGCCAAGTAAATTGCAGCACATTCTGGATAGATTAATCTCACAAATCTTGATGGGTGCTTCAAGTTCCAACAGATTCTGTCTATATATAACTAACACTGCTACGGTCCATGCGTGCTGTTAAGATTATGAAGACAGATAGAATAAAGCACACTTTACCTGTGTTGGCACAGTCGCTCCCCTATTCAAGGTTTCAAAGGGCACTTCTGCTTTCTCAGTAGCCTTCTTGAGGTTCAAGTTTCAAATCCTGAGTGCAATCCAAGAGTGGCGATATGCTGTTCTCGAGAGGTGAGTTGTTGATTGAGACGTTGTCATGTGGTAGCAATGCACGCTCAAGAACGTTGGCTATGTTTATGAAGGCTCACAGACCACTTCTTAGGAACGTTGGCTATGTTTATGAAGGCTCACAGACCTCTTTCTGATAGTTCTGAATGGTAGAGGTATCATGCGATGAAGAAGACATTTCATCGCATTGAAAGAAGAACAGAGTAGCAACCAGAGCTACTGACAGGCCAGCCTAGTGAGTCAAGTGTCCCCTCTGCTGATGAAGCCCCCCTCCATCATCATCTAGCCCTTCTCTACAAGACTCAATCGTCCCAAAAACTCCTCTCCTCATGATCACACTTCTATATTGTTGAAAAGTCATCCCTGCAAATCCGTCCTTCTGCATACGCCTAGACCACAAACGATGCAGTCTCTGCCACATGAGAAATTCGAAAGGTCATCCCTCCTTCATGCAGATCCGTCCTTCTGCATATGCCTAGACCACAAATGATGCAGTCTCTGCCACACGAGAAATCAAAAGAATCCAACCTCGCTAACCGGCTATAGCACACGATTCCCTGGAGCCTCGGAGCTCGTAATAACGCACAGGCTTGTTTCAATTCTTAACAAGCACAAGCGAATCGGTTAGCTTGAATAGGTACGGTAGCAGACGATACCACGACAGCAACAGGTGTAGGGATTTGAAGGCCCTTTGATCCAATGAGAAAGGGTTCGTGAAACCCTAAAAACTGACCCCCGAGTGCGGAAGGGGTAGAATCCCAGCTAGACAGAGAGAGCAAAGCCACGGAAGGTGGAGGTTAGAGGCAGGCTACGGCGATCGATGGACTGAGGGAATAAGGTGGGGAAGCTGTAGAAAAGGAATGGCCGAATGTCTGCTGGAGGAAGAGAGAGGAGGGGGAAGCATCCCTTTGCAAATCTGATGGCGGATGGGGAGTTTGGTGCCGTGGCAATAGGCCTTCTTGGTGCACTAGTGCTTAGCAGGCCTCCTTACTCCAGGAGAGCCACCTTCTTCCTTATGCTATCCTCCTTGGTTTGTGCAATTATTCGCTCCCTTTTGGTGCTTAGTAGGCCTGCTTACTCCAGGAAAGCCGCCTTCTTCCTTATGCTATCCTCCTTGGTTCGTGCAATTATTCGCTCCCTTCCTTGCAGAATCGTTCCCCCCTTCTTAGCAACAGGCCCCCCTTTAGATCGTAGTAGCAAGATCGTTTCTCAGTTGTCGGCAGTCATCTCTCCTCTTTTCCTGTCGAAGCTCCTCACTCCCCTCTCTCCAGTCAAACTGCGGGAGCCCGTCTAGTGCCGCCACAAGATGGAGTAGCTCCGTTGCAAGTATCCTGCCGACCGGAGTTAGGCTCCCACGATGTGGTCTCAGCCACAGTGGGAAATCCCCCTTTCCTTTGCGTCGGGAGGACCACCCTGCCAGGTTTGCATTTCTGCATGCAAGCCTCAGTTTGCAGAGGCACTTCTCCTGGTAGGTGGGTCCTGGTGGGAAGGGTGGAGGGCGGCTCGTCGAGGTGGGCATCGTCCTTCTCCTCGTGGCTGTGTGATGCTGGGAGGTGTCATCGTCTGCGGCCATGGAGACAGTACAGGGGAGGTAGAACAGGGCAGGCAGGGGCAGGGGTTAGGGGTAGAGGAGGGCGAGAAGGAGAGGAAAGAGGAGAAAGAGGATGGATGATGATAGAGAGAGAGAGAGGAAGTAAGACTACTCTTTCAGCGTAGGATGCTCCCGGCATGAGAGAGAAGAGAGAGGAAACCTCGCTCTGATACCATGTTGAACAGTGCGCAAGGGAGACGAGGAACGGAGGAAGAGAGGAGAAGAGAGACGAGACACCGGAAGTGGAACCCGAGAAGTATGTCAAATGAGCACACATGATAGAAATATATAGAGGGAACCTTGGGCACTATATATAGATAGACACTATATAGCTAATAGTTATAACATTAAGATTCCTTTATTCAAGCACAACCCTAGGTATATAGATTCCTAGTTCGCCTCCTACATCAAGTACGGCCATGATCCATGAGAAGAAGTTTCTTCTCAAGCAGATTAAGGCGCTTGAATTTGACGGGAAAGGCAGGATTGTCCAAGCAAATGTTGAGATTTGGATAGAATCCTTGGAGGATTACTTTGAAGTAGCCGGTACTACACCCGCCAACCAAGCTATGATCGCCAAGCTGAAGCTCACTAGTGAAGCCAGGCTTTGGTGAAAGCAATGGTGCAAAGATCAAGGGATCACAGAAGGATCCATTACTTGGGAAAATCTGAAGAAAATTGTGCAATGAAGATACTTACCACCTGCATATCGCATACAGAAAATGAATGAGTTCTACGAGCTGAAACAACTGAGACTCACTCTTGACGCATATTACTCAAAATTTGTCTCACTTCTTAAGTATGCGCCATAGATGGACATGACACAACAAGTGTCAAAATTTTGTGCTGGTTTAAACCCACCAGTGAATACCCGTCTCGAATCTATGCGCCCAACAGATCTACAGGATGCACTCATTCGAGCTGCACCTATAATTCAAGAGGTGCAGGCTAGGCCAAGAGGTAACAAAACTTGGTCTTATAATGACACAAATAGAGGAGCATATAGTCCTCAAATGAAGAGAGTTCAAGGTCAGAATCGGGGACAAAGAAAGAAAGCAAGAACTAATAATGCCAACAGCTTTGTCCCTACCCAAATCAATGGCTGAAATCTCCGTTATTTCCACTGCAACGAGCCCAGTCATTTCAAGAGGCAATGTCCCAAGCTTGGAGGAGGGCATTGCCAAGCACCTTTCCAAGGAACTGGCCATGGCCAGGGAGCCGCTACTCGAGGCAGAGGAAGAACCGCCTGTGTTGTCAACAGGGAAATGTGCAAAGAAGAAGACCCGACCATGGAAGTAGAGTTTGAAAGGGCGACAATCCATGCCGCTCTTTACAGGAAAGGGTCGAATCACCAGTTTTCGGTGATTCAGACGCCATTAGACTATCAAGGTAAAGGTTTCAAAACCTTGATTAATTGTGGCAGTACACATTCCTTTATCTCACCAGCTTGTGCAAGAAGATTAGGAATAGCCACAATAGAAGCACCTACCTTGCCTGTGGAGTTAGCAAATGGTCGTGAGGTCACTTGTACCAGGCAAACTACTAAGGTGGAATTCTTTCTGGGAGGAAGGATGACTTTGGTCAAATTCAGAGTCATGAACCTAGGTATCCATGAGTGTCTACTCAGAATGGATTGGCTTAAACCTAATGACACCCACATTCATTGTGGAAAGGGCCAAGTTTCCTTTCAAAACTCTGAAGGGGAATTAGTCACGACTCAAGGTGAGGCTAGAAAATCGAAAATTCAATTGGCCAAAGCATCTCATATTATAAAGGGAGTTAGAAAGGGATTACATGTCTACTTGATTAAGCTCAATAAGTTAGATCAGAAGCAGGAGTCCAATGAAGAACCTTCATGGCTAAACGAGTACGTGGATGTATTTCTTGAAGAGTTCACAGAACTCCCGCCTCAAAGAGAAGTGGATCATGAGATCAAGCTAGTGCCAGGAGCTGCGCCAATTGCAAAGAGATCACCTTATAGAATGTCCATCCCGGAAGCAATTGAGCTGAAGGAACAACTCAAGCAACTGCTAGATCAGGGCTACATCCATCCTAGCAGTTCACCATGGGGAGCTCCAGTACTATTCCACAAAAAGAAAGATGGAACGCTTCGACTATGTATTGATTACAAAGGGTTGAATCAATTAACTGTCAAGAACAAGTACCCTATTCCTAGAATAGATGAGCTTCTTGATCGTCTTCAGGGTGCGAAGATCTTCTCCAAGATTGATCTCAGGTCTGGTTACTATCAGATAAGGATCAAGGAAGAAGATCTTGATGACTTCGTACTCGTCTTCTTTGATGACACCTCTGTCTATTCTAAACAGGAAGAAGATCATGAACCCTAACTTTTCGGATTGTCCTTGAGACAATGAGAGCACACAAGCTCTATG